>NW_026859469.1:5000-143174 GCF_026571515.1 Ruditapes philippinarum
TGCTTTTTAATCACATGCATTGTTAATCCAAATGATCTGTTACTTTTTAAAAACTATTCATTACACAAGATGCTGAGACAAAGTAACATATTCTACATGGCTAGAGTATTAATAAATTTTATAAATAGTCATAAAGAATAATATCTTTCGAATGCATTTAAACCATTTAATGACATGAAAATTGCAGAATCATATCATATATATTGATAAAATTGTTTCAGTATTTATTTCATATACACGAATACGTAGTTTTTTTTAATTGAGATGATAATGTTATAAATTATAAACATAGATTTTTTAATTTGTAATTCGTTTACCAAAAAATGGTCTGAATGTATATTGCTTCAAAAGTGATCTAGAGGAGCTCTCTCATTCTGCCTTTATTTGCAAGCATTATTGGGGCATTATAAGGTGTAAACACAGAAACAAGTGTTTCTAAAAAAGATTGACAGTCGAACACTTTCTTTAACTTAAGTATGTCGTTGCTCATTATTCAATCTGTCTGAGATTCCTTATCGAAGTGCCTGTCGATTTCCGCTTGAATACTGAAGCCATTTTACAAAACGCTGAACCATTAACAAGGAAGAGTCCCATTCTTGTTTATAAAATCCGATAAATGTTTACACATTAAAATATTTATTTTGTATAAAGTATCAAAATTGCCTGGGAAGAAGAAACTGCCTATGATTTCCACTGATTTGAGTCACGTGACCGATTATGAGTTTGTGGCCAGGTGCAATAATCGGCCCTGAAATGAATGAAACCTTCGGGACCATAATGTATTCTTCTCGGGTCGATTATGACCTTCCAGCCCTACTCGTTCCTGTAGTTTACAAAATAATTGTTTGTGTCATTAAAATAAATGTACTAAAATATCTTTATGAAAAGAATGTGTTAAAATGTGTGTGGAGAGTAAATGGTTTGCGTGAATACTAACGGCTTAATAGAAAACACCATAATTGAAATGTAGGCACACTTTTTTTTTTTTGTTATGAAACATATATTTCAGTGATTATATGATGTTTGTGCGTGTTAAATGGTTTCCGAATCTAGATATCCTGTCAGTGTTTTGTTTTGTTGTTTAAAATTTGAAGAAAAAAATATATCAATGTTACCTGTATCAAAGAAGTATGTTTTTATAAGAACGAATGAAAGACTAAAGAAATCATTTATGGACGGTCGAAACCCTGCTAACGGGTTTATTGTCGAATAATTTAATTTCTTTCTTATAGCTTTCATGTTAGTTAAGTAGCACATCTAACATTATAGTATAGCAATAGCACGGTTAATTGTTCTGACAGTAATTTATATCAATTACAGGCCCGGTTTACTTGAGCCTGTCCATAAACAGTACTGAAAAATACAAATTATCACCGACGCCCTCTAGCACCGGCTTAAGCAGTATTCAACAGTCAACATGAAATGTTAGAATTTGGATATTAGAAACATTCACAGATGTGTTCATACTGCGGTTATCACGGAACCTTTAATGTGACACGATAATGCTATTCCATGAAATCGCCGTAAGCAGAATTCAACATTTACACATGAAACTGGTGAAGATTTCAATTGAGAAACATATTACTTAGTGCCGTCATAGAACAATTATAGAGTTTTCCGAAGAGTTCTGATGTATTGCTATTAATGAAAATAAAACAACATAAAACGTACATTTTAGACTTGCAATCATCTTTTTATGTCAGTGGATCGTAACTGTAACGAAAATCAATGTTATCCGGAAATTTATCAACATTTTACGTGATAAAAGTCTTATTTTACTGACACTTTGTAATCATTACAGATATCCAATTTATTCAAAAAAGACTTTTGCAGCGATTATATGTGATATTAACAACTAGGTTATTGAAATTATATTTAATCCCAATCCAGGTCTGAAGACGAAGAAATGAAAATTACATGATATAAAAAACTATTTTGTAAATCCTAAACCATGATATTCACCTTTTTTTAAAACTTTTCATCATTCAATGTTTGTCATCTAAATGTTGTAAAATTGCTACAAGGCCATATTTAACAAGGTTCTAAATTAACCCACTGCGTACCTTGTCAATCGCAATCGTCATACGAGAATCCATTTTAAGGTATCCTTCTCAATGATGGACATTGGCAAGCATAATTATTTTACATTATTCATAATTGAAAAACATTTAAAAACGGATACATGGAGTGCTCAAAGTGCTATTAAGCCATAATCTAAGACATTTTTTTATTAAGTTAGTCTATAAATACACCATTTATAATTATATGTCTCTCTCGCCCCAGACATTTCAGTCATCTTATACATATATATAATTCTGGTGAGGTAAAACTGACTTTAAATATGACGGAAAAGTAATTAATTTCATAAAAATTATTTGATATTGCTAGATAACTAAAAACTTGTAATAGTGTTTGTTTTCTGCCATATAGTAATCTTTAAGATAATTAAGACAAATAAAGGTAAAAGGACAATAAAACAGACAAAAACGCAAAAAAAACTCCATGCATGTAGGTGCTTCAATTGACCATAATTCATATGTTCAGAAACATAAAATGTTGTAATTAACACCAAATTTAAATCCTTCAAACTCAATTTACAAAATTCAGAAATACGATCTCTCGTTAAAGATGGCAAGTATTTATCAAGGCTCCTAACACATTGATTTAAGTGGTATGTAATTTTTGGCATTTGAAACATCAGAAAACTAACTAAGGCTCCGCGAGTCGGATGTTTCGCCTTGTGAATAGTATAGCTGTCACTTAGGCATATTCTTCTGAAAAAATATAGGTAATTATTAAAAAAACCACTCTTATAATGCACATGTACCTTTAACTTTAGTGGCATTTGAAATGATGTTAACAATGTTACATCAGGATTTGATATAGCTTGAATTTGTTCCTATTATTAAGGAGAATTAGTCCGGACAAAAATAAAGAATAATAATTAACAAGGGCAATAACTTTAAGATCTTGAAATACATAGTATCGGTTCTTGTGCACCGCTCCTCTCCTTGATCAGATCATGGCTTTTATAGTTTAGATTAAATTCCTTAGACAAAAATATCATATTATAAACAACAAAGGGCAAACTCCAAAATCATAAAGTACAATTGCCGGTTTTGGTGTAGTGCACATCTTCTTGTTAAGATCTAGCATCCTAGGTAGTTTCATACCAATAGCCTTTAAAGTTTAGGAGTAATTGCCTGGACAAGAATGAAATATGAAAATTAACAAAGGGCAATAACTTTTAAAATAAAGTATCAGTTTTTTGTGCACTTCATTTTTTTCTCAATAAGATCAATCATCCTTTGAATATTCTTGTCAAAACACTTACAGTTTAGGAGAAATGTCCCGGACAAAAATAAAGTAAGGACATTAACAAAGAGCAATAACTAAAAATATAAGAAGTACAGAGTACCAGCTTCTGTGCAATACACGTTTGCTTAATGAGATCTATAATCCATGAAGTTTCAAGTCCATAGTTTTCATAGTTAAGAAGAATTGGCTTGGACAAAAAATAGGTATGAAAATTAACAAACGGGCAATAACTCAAAAGTAAAAAATGTAGAGTGCTGATTCTTGTGCACTTCACATTTAATGCATAAGATTTATCACCCTCTTCCAAGTCCATAGCTTTTATGGTCTGGGAGAAATGGCACAGACAAAAAAAAATACTCAAAAATATGAAGCACAGAGTAACAATTCTTGCGCACTACAATTTGAGTCATAAAAAGAAGCAATTGCTCCGGGAAAGCCCTGGGTGACGTCTCCGCCGACCGAATCCTTTGCCGCCAACAAATGTAGCCCCTATATGTCGCCTTTTCAAGGCGACACAAAAAGTATAGTACTACTCTGTTCAATCCAATTATTATTTTGAAATTATTTATAAGAATTGATTAATGAATATGGAACATGGTCACCTTTTCAATTTGAGAAACTGGTTATACATGTATAATAAATATAAAACGCAAAAGGATATTGTCGGACTAGTGTGGTTGGCTATCGTGGAAACTTGTTTTCAATTTATCTTTTGTTTCTAGCACCTGAACAGAAACAATGCATAACATATTCACTGATAAATGTCATTGAATATAGGAAGTACCTGATCTTTGCCTAGGTTTATATCCTGTTTCAAAAAACATTGTCAATTTCCATCTGTTTTTCTATCAACGAAAACGTTAAAGGCTTCTCACGCAATTCATGCATATTATACACGATTTATGGCACAATTACTCTAGCACTTTGTAAATGCAGATGATAGAGCATTTGAATCACATATTCTGATCACCTGTGCAAGATTTATCAAGCTCGGTAGCGCTTAGAAGTCAGTTTAATGAAAAACAAAAACGTAGCAAATTGGTAAATACAAATCTCATAATAATTTGCTATCATTAATGTTTTGCATTATATATATATGCAATGCAAAACTATTAGACATCAGAATTATGACATATTAATTAAATTGCTCGCAATGAAACAGCATTCTTTTTTTGGTGTTTCTTTAATTTCTGTTGAAGGAAATTTCACAGCTGCGAGATAAATATTTTTTCTGATGCTTTGGGACTATTGATTCATGGAAGTTAGTGTTAGAAATTCAAAATGTCAGTGCTAAGAATAGTTCTATAATAGTGATACAATGTAAATGCGCCCAGTAATACTGCAATTTATCATCAACAAATTCATCTCTTAAGATGAAATAACAACAAAAATGGACAAACGATGGGTTAATAGCTTTTAGATGTCTTGATATATATACGATTTGTCTCAAAAATATATAAATAGTGTCCCTAAAGCTTGACGTCGTAGATACACATAAACACATTTGCTAACATTAAAAAAAAATCATTTTATCGTAGATTTCTAGCCGTTGATTTGTCATTAAATTTTCCGGAAACAACACATTTGATAATAATGTAATTTATGCCACTGCACTGCTCCTCTTTATATTTAATTACGAAAAACAACTCGGAGGTGACAATGTCAGTATAGAATTAGCTACAATTAAAGCTTATGTTATGTGGAAATCAATTCTATTCAAGGATTTTCTTTTAGAAAACAGATATTCTTTCTCGTTATCAGCACAATTAAAGGTACATAATGCCTCAGAAATGATTAAGTTTTTTTTTTCATTCTTAAGAAAGAGCAAGTATTAGTTTTTAATGTTAAAATAACGGTTATATTTTGTGTTTCTCTATTTTAGAGCATGTTGGTTACTTTTCTCTCTAAAAAGTAGTGATGAATCTGAAACTATTTATCATGAATGTAACAAAATGTAAGGAAAGTAGCTTTTTTACTTTCAATCAAAATATTAAATCATTAAATGTAACATTAACCAAAATGCAATACAGCCAAAGATGGCTCAGGTGATTGGCCAATGAGTAATTTACTTGAAATACTTACAGGTTAACTATTATAGAAATAGAATACTTTCTGCGGCATAATGGACCTTTAAGAATACTAAAGTGATAAGAATAACCACTATGAAATAGCTGAAACACGTAAGAACCGTGCAGATAGACAATAAAACAATAACCAATTGCAAAAAAGGAAAGAAATTTTTGAAAATGTATTAAAAAAATCCCCGGAAGTGTGCGTATGCTTTGATAAATTAAAATTAATGCTTTTGTATCAAGCTAATTAAAATCTTATTTTATTCCACAAACCTGTTCAAAAAGGACTGCTGTAAAATTATTTACGATAGATATCTTATCTCATCAATTTTGCAGATTCAAAGGGTAATAGCTATATCTAATAGAATAGTTTATAAAATTGATAAACAGTTCATTATAAAATTAATAAACAGTAATCGTTCTTTATTTAAATTATTTTCTATTTTTCTGTCTTTTTTAGTTTTCGTAATTTTCGGAAAAGACGTAATAGAGAATTGGTCTGCTATTTATTAGACTTGAGTAAGTTACTATACAAACATTATTAAATATTCTAAGAGATCAACATATTATTAAGCTGCTTATTTTTATGTTGAGCAGCCGTACAGAGTTGTCAAATACTTCGGGTCAGTATTGATATATTTTTCTGTCCATTTTTTCAAGCACTTTAAAGAGTTACAAACTGAGTACCGTTCATACCGATGCTGTGGGTGTGAGGAATGTTGCACTTTTACTTTATATTTCATGTTCATATTCAATTAAAGCGAGTTTGTAATGTTTCTGCATTTTGATTGTGATTAATTCTTCCGAAGGATCACACTTTCTCCAGATTTTTAAAACAATTTAACAATGATTTGGTGCATGCAACACACTCTCAACTGCTTTTAATGAACAATGGAAAATGGATGCAAAATAAAAAAGATGATGTTAAAAAATCAACATCGAGGTGATTGGTGCGAAAAAAAGGGCAGAACAATTAGTGCACAAAAAGGACTTTTAGTTTCAAAATCATCACTGATGTGTAACATGTAATTATGTTATGGAAGAAATGATATTTGAACATAAGTTGCATCTATGAAACCGTCAAACTGACTCGATAAAAATATGAGAAATTGTTATTATATGGTACGTTCAATACTGTAATATTTTTGCCATTTCTTTGTATGAAAGAAACACATTTCATAAAAAATATGATTCATCCTTTTGGTTAAATGTCATGCACGTATCTATTTATAAAACATTTCAGAAACTAATTAAACTGATATATTATGATAAGTTCAAAACCTGTATGCAATAGGAATGCATTTGACATTTTGCTAAATGTGAAGGTCATGTTTTTTATCAATGAGAAAGTATTATATAGTATCACAAAACTTGGAATTTATGTATTTAGTTCAAGTTATGTAAGCTGTCTGAAATAATATAGATAACCTTTTAATTTGCACGTGGCGAAACTTTTTCTTAGAAAAAAAAACGTCAAAAATTTTGCAATTCAAAAGAAACAACAATATTTGACTTGTTTTTATTCTTTTAAGACATAATTATTTAGTCACTATAAATCATAATTAAATATATAATCATTGTGATGAAAAATATTAAATGCGTCTAAAACCCTTTATTCGAATACTCGGCATTATCCGAAGTAGATCGGCGGTCCCGTTTTTATCTCTATATAAAACAATATAAATACGAGCGTATTATTCGAAATGCATTATCCGAATACGTCCTATTTTTCGAAGTAAAATTTCGGTCCCGATTATACAATTATGAAAGAATTTCACACCTATTATTCGAAGCCAGCCTAATTATTATTCGAAGCCAGACTAATTGGCGCAGATCCACTCGCTGACCAGTCGACTTGTGAAAAATATCCAAAGTCATGCGTGTAATTAGACAATCATGATACTAACTCTTTGTGTGTTCTTATATCAACTTTAATTACCGAAAATGAAAAGCTATGCACCGTATCCGATTTTGTTGAAGATGACAACAATAATTTTTATACATTCCGTATATGTGAATTTGTCAAAACATCCAAAACATTTTTTTTTTCATTAATTGTAACGCTACATGACAGCCTTAATTTATCCTTATCGAAAATACCAGAGTTTAGCTGTAAATACCGTGTGAATTATACATAATGTAAAATAAAATGCAAGTATTTATGTCTTCAATGTCAATACAATAATTTTTTTCGTCTCTTTTCTTAAATATTTATTTTTCTCAATTGATTACAGGAAGCAAATGTGTTGTAAACGGTAGTTTTGCGATGATTGGTCAAAGTCGAGTAGTTTTCGTCTATCACAATATTTCGATTTCGATTATTCGAACCCATCGATTATTCGAAGTAAATATTCAGTCCCAGTCACTTCGAATAAACGTGGTTGGACTGTAATGATATTGTAATAAATAATTGGTTATGCATCACTTTGTATAATTTAATGCCACATAATTATTCTTCAGAAACAAAAACATTATCATGCATTTACAACGGACTTATATTAGTTTTGCATTGTGTCATATTGAAAAAATAGAGCTACCAAAGAACACTAATTCTCAGGGAAATGCAAGTCTTTGTTAAAATCTGGAAAAAAAAACTAATATAAATATATAAAACATTTTATCCCCTTACCAAGTCATTACGAGGATCACACATGATAAAATTCAATCTTTTAAGTAATTCCTGAAAGAAGATGAACTTTGTTGGCTACCTCTCTACATCCTACAAAATAATTTCTTTAAAATCAATGACGGACTTCACCTAATTGCACATTGCTTGTCAACCATTTACAAGCACCTCACCCTCGCGACCACAACAAATTCAAGTGTGCTTAAATCTTATAATGACCTCATTTCAGTTTGTGAAAAAGTGTAATTCTAAGACACTGGGCCTTATATCAGGGGATTTATAAAGGATGTTCCTCGGTTTGTTTTCCTACGTATTATGCTTCAGCAATGACGTTACATCGTCGACTGGTTAGGTATATTCAATGAAATGCTCAAACAGATAATTAATAGAAGGAAAATATCAATAAAGGCTTGCAATGATTAATTTTAGGCAAGTAATTATCTCTTTATCTATTGCTATTTCTTCCCTTACTTTGCATTTCTTATTTCATTTGTTCTTTTTTTTAAAATCCTTTTATAATGATAAATAACTAATATGATGAGGTTCATAAACATCATGAAGTATAATGGCTATCCCTTAAACGTACTTGAAAAAATGTAATAAACTTCGGTTAAAGCCATGTTTTAGGGAGGATTTTATTTATATTAATTAGCAATTAAAATTAGCTTGAATTGGAAAATGTTAGAAAAATATGAAACAGTGATCCTGTTGAAACTTATATAAAACTCTTTTACAGTTAGAATATGACATAATTTTGTGATGATTTGCTGTTATTTATAAACAGTTTTTTGCGGTGAAAAAAAAAAGACAAAAAAGAAGAAACAATAAGCTGTTTATTATCCAATTAAAGAGTAACCTGTACCAAAATAAATATAAAAGATTGCATTATATCTTAGAACTGTTTCAACGCCGTCCTCGAATTTGTGTGATTTCAAATGCTGAAATTCTAAAAATTGGCAAAGTTAGAAATAGATATTTTGACATGATAGGTACAATTTCAAATTGATTTTTGTTTAAGCGTCTGATAAATGTTACCATAGTGTAATTGCGTATAATCGAAATACGCGACGTAAAACACAAAAAGAAAACAATGTTTTCTGTGTCCATACGCGTGGAGATATCTTCACTTTTGAGCTACTAAGGATGCCAGTCTGTATGTCTGAATATATACTTATTGACAATATACTAAAACGAATTTTGAATTAAAGTGACATTATGCCCATCCAATGGTATAAATGAGTGAACAAATGAATGTCAAAATAAATGTTCCATTTACCATAATTCCTTTCAATATAAAACATAATTTCACATTAACAAAAAGAACGCATGGATTCAAAAGGAATTTTCGTAAATATCAGCTAGAATTTACTAGCAATGTTCATTTCGTAAAAAGAGTGGGGCAGTCTTTTTATATTATAGGCAGATTTAAATTTAACCCTAAACATTTTCCAATATGACATGTATGAACTGTTGTCATTCACCTTTTTAACAGTCAATCTTTTGAAATATGTAGTCAGCTAAACTCGACAATGAAAATATGAGCATAGTGTCACTTTAAACGAACATTCAATTTTCTCAACAAACAAACTGGTTTTCTTAGGTTAACAGTCCATTTTCCATTAAAAAATGAGCACACAGTTCAGATTTTACAAAATGCAAAGGCCCAGAACAATTGGCAGTATGCATAAAAAAATATATAAAAATACATAAAAGGAAACGGCAAAATAACATTCTTAGGATGATAGCTTTATATCATATGAGAAAAAAAATGGTAAAACTTTAAAACAAAATATGGATTTGAACTCCGATGGGTATATCACTTCAACAAAGAAAATATGAAGTGTGGCCGGTTAGATGTAACTAGGGCACTGTTTTATACAAGAACAGGATAAAAAATAATTAAAATTATAAGAAATATCAACACATGAGTTACATTCAATAATTGGTATAAAAGTAAAAAAAAAAAAAAAAAATGTTAAATTAAGAGCATTTTCTTTTTTTACCTAGAAAATAATATGAGCATTTTTTTTTAATTAACGAGACGACTCGGTCGATTTTGAATTATGTCAGCTTGAAAGTTAGATACAAAGTCCCATTAATTAATTTCTAAGAGAAACTGTTCGTCCTTGTTTACGTTAATTATTTACATGACAAAATTATTTATTTAACCTTTTAACAGTTCTTGCCGTGGGAAAAAAAAGAAAGAAAGCAAAAAATAAGAAAAAATCATAAAGATATGTGTTATCCAATCGAACAGTAACTTCTACCACATTCAATAATATTTTAGTAAATGGTTTTGCATCTATAACTTTTTTTATCATGCACGAGACTCAAAATCGCGTGACTTCAGATGCTGAAAATAAAAATATGTTCACATGATTTGTACAAGTTTCGGATTATACTTATTTTAAACGATATAAAATAAACTATAAATAAACATCGTTCTATTAACTTAAAGGAAGTTTTAATAAATGAACATTTTTTTCTTACATATTGCAATAAAAAAAATGAACTTAAATTTACAATAAAAATAACATAGTATGTACAGCAAAATCAGTGTTAGCAAAATCAGTGTTCTTTTTCATTAGTCCAACATTTTGCAAAATCAGCATTTCGAACTAATGAATGATTTTGAATATTTGAGAATGTCTTCTTTTAGTTGTCATAAATTAATAACATGGCATTTTATTCAACATTTTGTTCGGCTGAAATTTTCTCAATTTGCGAAACAAGCAAAATGTTCCCAGTTACACAACATGTTGCTTTGACAATAATGAATATTTATGCACAGAAATCTCGTACCATGAATTGATTTTGCAATTAAATAGAACAATGACAATAAATAAAGTGCCTAGAATGTAGAACCGATTATTTGATAATGCTTTGGGAAACCAACATGTGTTATAGTTTACGACTTAATCATGACAGATATACTTACACTACAATATTTGTTCTATGATGACGTCATGTTGGATATGTCAGCCTCAAGGTTAAAGAATCATGGTTAATCTGTTTAATGTGCTTGACCTCGATAACCTCTAATCATACATCAAACTATACTTTTGTATTCCGCCAATTCGTAACCAGTTTAGTTAATATTTTACGTTCATGACATACCTTCGCGTTGTTCACTTAAAAATTGAGTAAGATCCAATACATATTTTAAAAACATAAACAAAGTTGCGATAACTCTGTGTCCTTGCATTTCATAGCAATTATATAGAAACGCATTTAATATTGACAATAAGCAATATTCCAATATTATGCTGACATTGGAATGTGTATCTTTGAAACATAGTCCTATATCGTTATGAATTATCCCTATATTAAGCATAATAAATTATTATAGCTCTTGTCATTAATGCAAACCTTGATTTAATATTGTTTGGTCCTCAATTTCCTCAATTGAACCTCAGTCGATGCTTTTCATCCCATTTGGATATAATAAAAACAAAACTTTACCGATTAATTTCTTTAATTGTATTTTTTGTTTACTTTAACACAATGTTATCACAGTTTAAAATTATTGAAAATACCTTTTTTGTCCATAACTGAATCTTGTCGGAATGATTGAAGATGAGGACAGCAAATGTCTAGCGTGTTAAATGATGCAATTTGTTTTTTGTTTTTTTTTATTTATCAGTCAATTTTTTAAAAGCTTTAGTATTTTAATTCAAATTTTAGCATTATCAATATGGTACAGATTAAGGAATACCCTCATCCCGTGCACTATTTTGAGCACTGGCTCAGACATGATCAACTCAAACAATGTCTTTCTGTGCGTTCTTTTTTAAGCAAGAACGTGCATCTGAGTTGAACCACTAACGTCTTGTAAGCTATCTAGACCGTTTCCTCACATAAAACACATAGTATAATTAAAACATTCATCATACCAATTATTGGTACACTAAATCAGAACTGATTAATTAACAATGTACATATGCATTGTAGCGTACTTGACTCTGGGGAAGAAACAAATCAGTATTTGTAGTTTTTTTTTTAAAAAGTTTATGTTCCTACAGTACGTGTTGTTATTTATATACTAATAAACCCTACCGTTTCATAACTTTTTGCATGTATTCATATATAAAAATATTAGTGAAGACAAACATTTTGTCACCTCACAATTAAACACCTTTTTTTTCTCAATCGCGATTTTAACGAATTCTATCATTATAATACACTTCAATGTTTTGTCTCAAAATTGCAAAGAAATGTCTATCTTGCGTTGATTTTTTCCATCAAAATTTATTTCAAAGTGCTGCAAGAGAGTCAAATGATTTTCAGTGTTGGTTATACGTTAACTTATGATCGATCTTTGGTCGTTTTAAGCCTCACAAATCATATTTTTTCAAAAAATATAGAATATGGAAACTTTTGTAAAAAGGGATATTGTGTGAACATCTATTTCTTTGTTTTAGAATGAAACCATTGGATATGTTCCAAAATTATCTGTATATTTCACGGTGTTGAAACTGTCATATAATGTGTTTAAATGAAGGACATTGCTATACGAATTCGGTATAGATTTTGTTTGTTATTTACTTCTTGTAACGGGGCGTCCGTTGCCGAGTGGTTAAGGTCGTTGACTTCAAACCACTTTCCCCTCACCGCTGTGGGTTCAAATCCCGACAGGGACTTCGGATTCTTTCATGTGCGGAAGCTATCCAGCTAGCTTACGGAACGTCGGTGGATCTACTCAGGTGCCCGTTCATGCCTGAAATAATGCACGGAAGGGCACCTGAGGGCTTCCGCCACCAGTAAAGCTGGAACGTCGCGATATGACCTATACTGTGTCGATGTGACGTAAAACCCAAAAACAAAAAAAAAACTTCTTGTAACATTGAAATATATGTGGAAATATTTCTTTGTTTTCTAAAACAAAACGTAGATCATGTTTTGTTTATTTGCTGCAAATAAGTTAAAGTAAAGAACAAAATGTCTTCGAAATGTGGGTAAAATATGGTGATTTGATTTTTGTTAATTTTCCGCGGCGGAAAAAATGAGGACGATGCTCAATGTTAAATGGACATTTCTCAGATTCAATCAATACATTAATCATATAAATCTTGTTTAGACTTGTTTATAATCAAATTAAAATCAAGCAAAGGTGTATTTTTATATAGTTGATATAGGACATTTAACATTGCATAACTACTGATTGTATGTAAATTATCATAAACACTTGTTTATATTTTCTAAACATAAAAATTCCTTTCATCTAATGAATAAGATAACGTCCAATGTATAAATGATCGATTAAAAAACTGGCAATGACATGCAAGTTAATGGGTCAATGTATTTTTAATCCATAGGTTGTTGGTTTTAATAAATCTTAAAAATTTAAAGGCGACTATTACAGACCAAAATCTTCTCGGCAATGTTCTAATGGTCCGACATTTGCAATTTTGTCGATACATTTTAGAAAAAAATGTCCTAAAAATCATAAATGAAATTGATTTGATTAAAAGACTGACTCAATAATGTAAGATACTTTGCCAAGTGAAGTTAGAGAAAACGTTGCAATTTTCTTCTATTGCATGATATATGATGCTCTTTTTAAAACAAACCTTAATAGGTGTATGACGTATTATTCTTATCACAATTTCTTTTTCTTTTGATACAATTATATAGATTAAGGCGGGCACGCAATATGTAACGACCCTTGCCATAACAACAGAAATATATTACATCAGCTGAACATCGTGTGATTGCATTGACCTATTCTATGGAAATAGGACATACCACCCGTGCTGTCTAGACGTTGCGTGCTTTGTTCATATTGTATTCAATGCAAACTTTTCCCTCACTACATACTTTGAATTGTCTTTTAAGGTTTTTAGCGTTCGGTTAATGATAATCACAGAGACAAGACTAGATTTGTTATATTTTCTGACGGAAATTTGGTGTCAATCATTATTGCTCATATTTGGAAAAGTTGTTAAATAAATGCGACTTTTTTCGAAGAGTTGCATACCAGTATCACTTAATACAATTTAAATCATTTTAATATATCTATGAATAAACATGCTGATACTATGCTTGCCATGCATTTTAAAAGCTTTGTTGACTATTGGATCTTGCCCATATTGTTTTAAAATGATGTCTCCGGAGATAAATCTTTTATTTTAAATATTGAAACTAGAAGTTCGTAGAAATGATAGGGTATTAAAGATTTTTTTCTTTTGTTTTTGTTTGATAAAGTATTAAAGAAGTTTTTTTTCTTTTGTTTTTATTTGATAATTATTTGGATTTTAAAGAGTTAGTGCGGTATGAAATGTATTTTATTTCATATAAATTAGTATAATTTAGATAAACATATACTACTAGTTGCGTGGCAACAAAAAATAAGATTTCCTACAGCTGGAAACCATATGATAAAGACTATAGTTATAATAGCCATTTAGTATAGGCAGGCTTTAGTTATTTTTGTCAGCGTGACCTATTTGCACAATGATTGTTTTTTTGTAACAAATTTAACATGCTTTCCAATAATAGTTTATTTCAAATTGTGTTATTGGAAATTGCACGTTTGACAATCATGACACAACTGTTATCATTTGATTTTTTCTGAATGATAAAAAAAAAAAATAAATAATAGAAAGTGTTATTGCAATGTTGTCGAGCCTGCAACGATTTTCATTATCCATTCATTGTTATTGTAATTGTAATTATAATAATATATAATCCGTGAAAGATTCGTGAATTTATGTCATTTGGGCAGTAATTGGAAGTGACAATACCCCTGTTATAAACATTTATTACGAAAAATAGAGAAAAAAGAGTAAAGAAATAAAGAATTTCCAAACGGCAAAATTCAAATCGTTGCAGGCTCGGTTTCATTGAGTCTGTTTTGTTCAAAGACGGTACTGTCAAATACAAATTACTGTCCACACCCCTAGCACAGGTTTTAGCAGAATTCAACATTCAAACATAACAATGGTAACACAGATGTGTTCAAATAATACCATTGGTATCACTAATTTCTTCCTATCTCGAATAAAAATTGCACAACTGTCGGGAAAAGATACTTCATATGATTTTAACATACAAAAAACCACAAAACACGATATTAAATAATGTTGTTTTTTTTTAATTTATAAAGATTTATACATCTGAACTTTATTGCAAAAAAAAAACTGTAGAAATCAAAGTTTTAACTGTTTGATTTACGTCAATTAAGAACGAAAACTCAATTAAAGTTATAATCCTCTTGAACTTATTTCTTGTTCTAAATCCGTGCCTGTAAGATTTATCCTTTTATTCCCCTTGTGGCTGATTGGTTGCCTTAAAGTTTAAAGAAAGAAAAACGAGTCCATCGTTGAAATACTTTCGTCTTATTAAAATTAATGCAAGCGATGTCAACATCGTGTTTAACTAGCTATGTTAAGGTGTTATAAAGCTGTATCGGTATACGTTTTTTAAAAAGGCGCAATATTTTGTTCTTTAAATATTGTATAACTATGATAATGTATCGAAATTTAACACGGATATTATTTGTCAGTTAAGACTTGACCATATCTTGTCATGTTCTGTCAATTTATATGATAGCATCATAAAACGTTCTGAAATGAATCCGACCAACAATATCTTTAATACCATCGTTAACGCTGTACAGACGTTTAAAGTTGTGTTTACGTGACGCCACAATGTAGCGCCAAACAGCACGTGCAAAACAATCAATTTCTACCCCCTTTTTGTTTACCCCTTGTTCCTTAAATCCCCCTATAAGCCTTTTAATTCCTATGTGTTCTGTCATTACATTTCCCCCTGCTTTTGCCAACCTCGTGTTCTCTCCCGGTGTTGATTCAGTGTCTTCTGTGTGGTTTGTAGTTGTGGCTGGATTGTTTCGAGGGATGTGTCCTGTGAGTGTTGCCTTTAACTTGTTGAGCTCTGTTCTCTTTTGTTTTAATCCAGTCGGTCAGCAATCATCCTTTAATAACTTGTCCGACGCGTAAATCTCTCGGACACGCTGCATTAGAGAACATTGACAATTTTATTCATATGCAATTGCAATTTATCTATAAAAAATCCAGTAACAATGACTTTAAAAACGAAAATATCAATAAAAGTGCCAATGACGATATTAAAAGTGCTTGTCCATAAATTATGACATATCTTAGAAAAAGATAATTGATTGTACAGCCAGTCTTCACAATATATTTGTAAACAAATCATAGCCCATTACATTTGTCAATCCGTTTGAATCAATGTTAAGACGAGAAAACCCAAACTGTCGAATTAAAGAATACTGCTAGTCAATGTAACTATTTTTTACTATTCATCAAATATATCTATATAATCTATAATCTTATATTTATTCATCTCTTTAAGTCAACTGGGGTATGAAACTTTTCGTTATTTGAAAAGACTTAACAAGAACTATATTTTAAAGAAATACACTATATTATACAACAGTAAAAATATTAATCAATTATCTATATATCTTTTAGATTAAATAAAGTTACTTTTGAAAGAACATGCTCTTTTGGTACTGCAGTGTTTCATAGCTGTGTGAATTACACTACTACCTAAATGTGACAAGCCTTCCCCAAAGTTAAATCATTTTATTTACCCGACATTTTTACACATATTAATTCTGTACGCCAGAAATATTCACCTTTTCTTGATACTTAATGCATTAATCATTTAGAAATCACAAAGTAGTCTTTACTTTATTGCTTCACAATATCTGAAAGGCAACTTTTACAAATGCGTTTGTATCTTGTTTTAATACAGAAGTACATGAGTACTCACTTTGGTGTAATATTATTGTCTGTAAGTTATATTCTTTTACATTGTTTAAAGCAGCACCCCTCCAGATTAATGTCAATGTTCATAAAAATATTATGTTGGTGTATCCATTTATTTGTCATTTCGTTTAGAACAGAACCAAATTGCAACAGAAAACGATATATTGGAAAATGCAAATATCCAATAACATTAACATTTATTTGCCTAAAGCTTTTCTCGTGAGTCATTACAAATTGAATTTACAAGTTACTTAATGCAATATGCCATTCTAGATCTTTTAATATATATTTGAAAATAAACGTGTGTTTGATTGTCAATTCCACAGCAAGTTGTAAAAGTGCAAAATAAACATTTTGTCTTCTTTTTACGGACTTTTGACCGTCAGCCATTTCCGTAAGATGAAGTATTACGGGACATCAGGGTTATCAGTTAAAATATTTCTTAATGGACATTCTGTCTTTTATTGGTTACTTTATTCAACTAGACTCTTGTTTATTTAGAAAATACATTAATGGGCAAAATGTGCATTTTTTAAGACTGATATATACTTTGCTCATCATTGTTGTAATTCCATAAAACTTTGAATTAATCTAACAAAGTTAGTTTAAACATGTTTTATTTCAAACATTTTGCACATACGTAAGAAATTTCATATGTGTACAATAAAAATAACACAATGCATTTCTGGAAAAGGATCACATCCGAAAGCATGAAATGTTTATAGAGGCTTTTTCTAACATATGATTCATAACATTGAAAGAGTTTTTAAAAATGTTTGAAATTAATTAAGTAGAATACATAATCATTAATACCAGTAGATTGAAGAAAAATGAACATTGTAAAAGATCACTCACTAAGTAAATTAAAAGACATACGTAACAAAATGGAATGGAAATGATTGATAAAAAAAATTCAAATGCGGTTTGGTAAATATGAATGTAACAAATGTATTATGATATTTTATTCAGTCTTCTACAAGGAAAGACGTTGCCATCATATGACATCACGGTTTTGAAATATTTGAATAATTATGTTATTTTTGTTTTTTTTAAGTTGCATGTTACGTATGGATCATCAAACAGTAGATGTCACATATTGACCACATATAAACTAGTGGAGAAAGCCGTCACTGTACATTGTAAAACGAAGTATCGGTGCATTAGTAAAAAAATTTTTTAATGATTGAGAATTTCTTTAATGCCAACTGACGCAGCTAAGTAAATATTTCATTCTCCAACAAAAAAGTACCGTGTTAAAACGTCCTTATAACCGCAAAAAGAAGGATACGATAGTGTCTTCAAATATGTGGATTGGGTGTGTGTCGGGGACTGCGTCCTATGAACGTTGGCTTTGCCTTGTAGATCTTCATTCTCATTTTTTAAAATAAAAACCTGTCAATACATATAAATTTATACGTTGTATTAGTAGGCAAATGTATCGATTTTTAGAAAAAGATTCTGTAAAAATGATCAAATGTCGAGTTAGCAATATTGAATGACAATGCACATCTCTCATGCGTGATATATATTTTCAATTACTACGGATCTCAGACATATGGTACTGTAAAACAAAATTATCGGTAGATAATATAATAAACACGTGTATTCAATCTTTTCGGAACATCAAGACGATTTAGAATAACAGGAGAACAATCAGCAAATTTGATAGACGATTGCTGTAGAAAATTCAGCTGAAATAAGATATCGGGACAATTGCTTATAACGGGAGAAAAAAACTGGATGGTATGGTTCATCAAAACAATTGGTGAGAACAGAAATAACGGATGATATGTAATAACAGGACAATTTGCGACTACAGGAGAAAACTTGGATTCGGACAAAAAAACCTGGACAAAAGCCCCTCCATCTAAAACCTACAAGGTGGACAAAAGCACCCCTTATGAAATTTACCCATAGGTCAAAAGCCCCCCCCCCCCAATAAAAATACAAGGACTATAGGAGCGAAACCGTATGATATGACATAACAGAACAATTTGCGACTACAGGAAAACAACCCGGGAATATTTGCGATTACATGGGGTAAGGTGTACGACGTAGATACAATATTAATTCATTACGTTTACGAATATTTTTACATTTTCAAAAGGTAAGACTGACTGTAGAGAATCTACAAAAAGAGAAAATTTCACCAATCAAAACCGACTGGCAATATTCTTCCTATGATGTTTCATTTAAAATATACAACATACATTCTTCTTCTTTTTTTTTAGAAAGTGTAAACCTGAGTTATATTGTTTTAACATTTAAATATTACATAATAATTATCGATGAATTACATTTTATTATGATATATTTTTGATTGTGATCGTGAGATGAGAACATTTACTTTTTTTCTGCACATTTTAAAAATAAGTATGCTCACCATCGTGGCTACGCAGAGACCCTTTTTTATCTGTTTTATGTTGTGTATGTTTGTACAAACAGAAACCTTTACAGTTTATCATTTTATTTTGAAACATTATGGTAAAACAATTCAGCTAATATCATACTATTAAATACACCACTTTGAAAAATTAGCGGTATAATTTCAACCTTACTTTGCTAATAATGATGAATTTGCAAGGCAAATCAATGGCATATTTCTGGACGTGGTCGTATTAATCAGTCAACATGTGGCTATCTGAAGGAGAAAATATAGCACTATAAACATATAGGGGGTAGCCTTCAATCGAATTCCAGCAATTTATCCACACATTTTCTAAAAAAGTATAATTATAATTCAATAAACATGCAAGTTATCTATATGGATATCTTACTGTCTTATCTATCTGATATAAGTCAGCTGCTGTTAAGTCACGGTTCTGGTACAAAATTGGCACAGTGAATTTCTGGGGAAAATATTGCTTTTTAGGAGAAAGTAAACATAGGTAGAAGAAATAACCCTTCTTCGTGTGCAAACTGTATGGGAAAATTAACTGACAATGTTCAGTTATAACTGGAATGTGGAAGTCATAATGTGTTTCTCCTTTTTTATATACAGATTCATAGCTTACAGCTTACTTGTATTAGTTCAATATTTATCTAAATGTATTGTTAACCCATAGGTTGTTGGATTTAATCAATTTTAGCCATGCGACCATGATCGGCTCGGTAATGTTCTCGATCATGGCCTGATCAATTTGCTGTTTAGTCTGTACATTTCAGAAAGAAAAAATGTCCCACTAATCATGAATGGAATTGACTGAATTTAAAGACTGACGCAATGTTAGAGATTTTGCCAAGTGAGGGCAAAGAAAACGATGCAATTTTCTTCTATTGCATGATATACGATATTATCTCGAAAACAAACAACGAATTATTCTTATTACTTATTTTATTTTAAATACAATTATATAGATTAAGTTGGTGCACGCAATATGTAAAGACCCTTGTCATAACAACATGAATATATTACATCTTGCATAGCAGACTGGCGTTTCCGTGTGTTTTACCCATGCCGGAAATTTCATCTGGCATGGGGGGTGCCAGATGAGTCGCGTGCTGTACAATGGCACGCTTAATATGACGTCATTTTACCGTTATGAATGAAGTTGCAATTTCATACGCTGTTGTAAGAAAATAGTTACGGCTGTAATGATATAAATTTCCGATAAAAATATAGATAATGATTTTAAAATATAATGGAATATTGTAGAGTATGCAAGAAAAAATATCTGACATATGTTTGCGGTTCGGATCGGAATATCCGTCCCTCGGTAACCCGCCCATGGGCGGGTCACCTCGGGACGGATATTCCGGTCCGAACCGCAACATATGACAGATATTATTAATCTGAACATCGTGTGATTGCATCGACCTATTCTATGAAAATAGGATAGACCGCCCGTGCTGTCTAGACATTGCGTGCTTTGTTCACATTCAAACAGTACAAACTATTTCCAGTCACTATATACTTTGCAATTTTCCTTAAAATGACGCATTTCGACAAGTCCTTTAAGTTTTGTAACGTTCGGTTAGATAAGATTTGTAATCTTTTCTGACGGAAATTTACTGTCAATCATTCTTGCCCAAATCAGGAAATGTTAAAATTAAATTCGACTTTTATCGAAGAGTTGCAGACCTGTACCAGTATCACTTAATACAATTTAAATCATTTTGATATATCTATGAATAACCATGCTGATACAATGTTTTTCATGCATTTTATAAGCTTTGTTGAATATTGGATCTTTCCCATATATATATATATATAGTAGCTATAAGTCGGTATTGTTTGGAATAATGTTTCTCAGTATCCGGAGATAAATCTTTTAATTTAAATGTTTAAACTAGGAGTTCGTAGGAATGAAACGGTATTAAAGTTTGTATTTTTTAAATAATCATTGTGATTTTGAAAAGTTAGCACGGTATGAAATGTATATTATTTCATTTAAATTAGTATAATTTCGATAAACATAATCTACTAGTTTCTTGGAGAAACGGAAATACGATTATCTTAAGTTGGAAACCAATGATAAAGTTATAATTGCTACGTAAACGTAGGCACTTTTAGTGTTTTTTGTCAGAGTGACATTTTTGCACAACAATTGCTTTTTGTAACAATTTTAACATGCTTTCCAATAACTGTTTATCTCAAATTGTGTTTGTCGGAAATTACTTTTTTGACAATATCATGACAAATCTGTTATCATTTGATTGTTTTCTGAAAGATCACGCAATTTCGTCAACAGAAATATTTCAATATTCGATCAATAATTTATTTTTGATTTCTAAAATATGTTTTTATGCTATCCCGTCTCCACTCGATCATGATGGATGAAATGTTGAAATAATGAAGATATTAAGTCAAGGATTAATCAAAATATATTCGTTTAGTTGGATGATGGGTCCTTGTTTGCAAAAATGCAAAAAAAAAATTGAAACGTTGTAAGGCGGCGGTTAGTCAGTTCTCAGTGTTTTAAGATAGAACGAAAATTCAAAATGAAAAAAAAATAGTTGTTTTGCATTGTGTAAAACAGTTGTATTTTACTATAGAAACCTTTCTTTATCACTTGAATAATAATATATTGTTAAATAAATAGGAAATAAAACTAAATCTCAAAACGTTTTTTAACAAATAGTTCTTCATGAATGATATTGATAAGTATAACCTGTAACATGTGTTTAATGATTCTCCTTTCCGTCTTAAAGTGAAGGAATTGCCGAAATGTTATTTCACCAGTATGAAAATGTATCATTGAATGAATGAATGAATGAATGAATGATTGAATGAATTAGTGAGTGAGGGAGTGAGTGAGTGAGATGGTGAGTGAATGAGTAAGTGAATGAGTACGCACGAAAGTACGTACATACATACATAAACAAACTAAAAAAGAAACAGCAACAACAATCTAAATAAAGTACAAAACGGAAGTCAAATAACAAAATACAAAAAAATGAAATACACGCAATTAGAATAAAACATAAAAGAAACCACCACGATAATATAATTATTATTATTATTATTAATAATAATAATAATAATATCAATAGTAATAATTTAAATAAATGATGATAATAATAATTATAATAATTATAATCATAATAATAATAATAATAATAATAATAATAATAATGATTATAATAATAATAATTTTAGTAATAATAATAATAATGAAAATAATCATAATAATAATTATAATAATAACAATAATAATAATAATAATAATAATAATAAAAAATAATAATAATAAACACATATAGAATATTAAACAGGTAATAATAATAGTAATAATTATAAAAATAATAATAATAATAATAATAATAATAATAATAACAATAAACACATATAGAATATTAAACAGGTAATAATAATAAAAATAATAATAAACACATAAAGAATATTAAACAGGTAATAATAATAATAATAATAATAATAATAATAATAATAAACACATAAAGAATATTAAACAGGTCATAATAAAATTAAAATCGAGATATGAAGAAGAAACAACACAGCAAAACAAAATTAAAAATAACAACAGACAACAACTCCGAATGGTGTTCATCTTTCAACATGGTGTAACATATTTCTATGAGATGAATTAAATAATGTTTACGTAACGCGTGATTAAGGTAAGAATAAAGATAACATATTTGAACACGTGCTGAGATGAATGAACGATAAGTGATAGAAAGATATGTAGAAAATTCACATTTTTTTCAACGTCAATTTGAATTTGACATAATATAGCTTTTAGTCACGTGCCTTTATTTGATATACAAGATGTTGACGCGTACGAACACAAATATACGCTTGACAACATATTGTATAGATAGCGAAAAAGAAAAATATCTGGACAAAGTGATCTTTCGGATGTATAAAAACCGCCAAAACTACATGAAAATTGCAAAATTGGTGCATGGCGGGTAATAAAATGATCAATATCAAAAACGAAATGGCACGGAATTGGGCGGTACTCATTATTTTAAGACATAGAAGTGCTGCAATCAATGATTCCGAAGGAATACAAAAGTTAAACAACATTGAAGTGAAGTTCGGGACAAGTACTTTATACAGCTGCCACACAGCACTTGACACCTGCTGTTTTGATGTTAAATGTGACTTATTATCACCTTGTTCCTAATTAGTTGAAAAGTGAAGTTACGTTGTTGTTGTTTTATAGTTTGCTTTTTGATCGGGGAGAAATACTTTAAAGACAATACGCAACAAAGAATCGTTTAAATGCGCAGTCTATCCTTGTTAACTGCGTCCGTTTCCGACCTACGCGATATAGACGGAACAGCCTAAAGTGCCAGTAAACTATTCGATATTCTTCAATAACAGTACTGAAATAAAATCTTAAGTATGGTGGTTATAACTAAAATTTAGAGAATAATTAAAATGCCATGGTTCTGAAAGATGTTTTGCACAGCTATATATATTTATAAAATAATTGTATATATTTCAGGAAAGTTCTACGGCAAACTTATTTTACCTTGTTGAAGTCAAATTGAATTGAATCTTTGGAAAACATACAATTGGAAGATATATGTAAGATTATATATGATCATATAAATATTGCTACACATGATTTCGTTGTAAATGATTGTTCTGTTAATAATTGATACTGTCAGAACAAATGTGTTAAAACTAGTTTATTAAAAAAATATAAACAAATAGTCAATCGGTTGTTTTCATCAACGTTAGACAAAGAAACAAAAAATATTTTTAATCTGTCAAAATACAAGTCAAAACATTTGGCGAATTTTTAGGGAAAGCACATCATATCAAATTTAATATAGATAAGCAAAACACTGGATTTCATTAACGGCACACAGTTATTCACATAACAAAAACAAAAGGAAATCAATTACAGAAAATCATCAATAACCAGCTGCTGATTTTTTTTTCTTGTTTGCTTGGTTTCACCCAATACAGTTTATGGCGCCAAAACAGAATATATATTGTTTGAGCTTTCGTGTGGGTTTACAAAGTTATAAACTAACACCTTGATATAAAACCACCTCACTTAACTCCTTTTTTTTCAAAAAATTGTGTCGTTCTCTGTGGAGTTCAGGGTGAACTGTGTTTTTGTAAAACCTTTTCGGTGGTTTAATATCTTTTGCCTAAATTGATTCTATATATTGTGCTTACTGTATATGCCAGAAACGCATGCTATTTTATTAAACCAAGTCATTTCCTTGTTTATTCCTATCCATATTGTGTAAGTTGATATTATGTTTGCCAATTTTGCAGTAAATAATCTGTTTGTAAACTAAACTTTTGTAATATAGGCTTTTAGGAGTAAAACGCTTAATTTGTTCAGTAGTTTCGTACTCAAATTCGTTCGTTACAGATTTGTCTTTTTGTGAATTTATGATGTAATGGTAAACTTACTTTAGTAACAAGTTGTTTTTTAAGTTTCTATTCATCTTCCAATTTTAACTTGACTTTAGTTTTATTTGAAAGAAGATCTTTTATCACACTACATACATGTTTATATTAAGTAAAGTTAAAGATTGTGCTTACTAAAGAAATCTTTATCACATATATTTTCCTTGTACTTATTAGGGTAAATTGTATTTTACAGTGATGAATAGTGAATAATGAATGCAGAAATGTTGTAACGTCACCCTCGAGTGTTCACGACGTAGGTTTATCAAACATTTATATATATGTATCTTTTTGTCTACTAGTCATTGTTAATCTACCATATATCGTTTTTACTAGTCAGTATTATATCTTAAATCATTTATTAGGATTTGTTTTTACTAGTCAGTATTATATCTTAAATCATTTATTAGGATTTGTCATTGTTTCATTTTAACTACTTTAATATGTTCACTGCAAATTATTAAAGCATCTATAACTGCAGGATTTTGGATTACTTCCCTTTGTTGGTTATTAAAGCAACTTGGTCAACATTAGGTTATAATCCAAATATGATGTTGTTTTGATGTAAACGTATGTATTGTTATTCTGTAAATTTGAATATGTGTTTTTCTTTATATGTTTCAGTTTTTACGATAAATGAGATTAAGCAAATTTCGTTGTCGTTGTCTTTCCACCGGCTAAGGGCGGAAAAGTAAAAAGTCCACACGGTTTTCAACACAATTCAACACGTTACAATGTCTGAAGAAGAGGAGATACGCATCCGGCGACCTACCGAAAGGGGAAGCGAACATTTTTTAGACCAGGTTCAAAAGCACATGGACAAAATCAAAACAGCCTGGACTACTGTTCAGAAAGAACTAGACGTTGATGTAGATAATAACTATACAAATCTACACCAAGGTTAAGATCTAACACTTGACTGTTAAATTTAGCGAAAATTGTCTGTAGAGCTGTTGTTGAGATTATGCAGGATTTTGTTGAGACCAGATCAGCGCACTGGAAGAGCAGCATGAGGGGAGACTTTAAGGTAATTCAGGTCTAATACACTTGATTTGGTGAAAGATGAAGTTTTCAGCTAAACTTTTGAAGACCTGAACTTTACAAACAGAAATGAATTAGATCGATAAGTGAAAGTGTTTTCACTCCAAATCCAAGGTTAAAAAGTCAAGAGAGCCCAGCTCCAAAAACTTCAACAATCAAGCTCGGATTGGGCTCCCAAAAAGCCAAAGTTACAAGCGGCAAAGGCACGAATGGTCGTTTCAAGAAAAGAACTAGAATTAAAAAAGAAGCAGGCAATGATTTTAGAAGAAAGAAATACAAAAATGGCGAAGGCAGAATACGAGGAAAGAATGATAAAGGCTGAATTAGACATGTTAAATGACGAGAAAGAACTTGCACAGGCTGAAGCAGAGAACGAAGTATACGAGACAGTAAGCGAGTGTTGTAGCAGTGAAAGGAAATCTCATGGTCTATCAGGTCTGAATGTTGATGACACATACGAAAGAACAAAGCGATATGTTATGCACCAATCAGAACAAGATGAAGAAGATAAGAATTACGTAACAAGTACTAATAATCCTTATGCAACTCTGAGAAAATCAACACCGTCTGATGTAGAAGCTTCAGCTCTAAATCCAGTAACCCCTGGGTTTTCACCAAGATCCATACAGAAAGAATTTGACATAAATAAAACGTTAGACCAGTTTCTCGTTAAAAAGGACCTGCTATTGACAAGATTTGTCAAATTTAATGATGACCCAGTAACATACTATAGTTGGAAAGAAACCTTCAAAAATATAACTACTGAATTAGAATGCTCAGCAAGCGAGGAAGTTGACTTACTATCGAAGTGGTTAGGACCAGATTCATCTAGGCAAGCAACGAATGTTCGTGTGTCAAACGCTCATAATCCAGAGGCTGCTAGATGTAGAATATTGGAAAGATTAGAGGAAAGATTCGGATCACCGGAAATAGTTGAAAACAGCCTAAGAAAGAAACTAGACCAGTTCCAAAGATTAAGTGTGAGAGACTATAGAAAGCTTTTTGATCTGTGCGATTTAGTTAATGAGATTGAAAGTGTTAAAGACAATCCTTTGTACAGCAACATGTTTGCGTATTCTGATTCTCCGGTTGGTGTTAACGTGATACTGAACAAATTGCCAGTACATATGCAGAACAAATGGGCAGATAGGGGTAGCAAGTACAAGATGGCTAACCGTGTACTATACCCACCTTTCGACTATTTTGTCAAATTTTTGAGAGACATGAGCTCTTTCTACAATGACCCAAGTTTCAATTTGGAGATATCACGGAAAACGACAAAGGATCATGTACATGTATCAAGGCCAAAGACTAACCAGATAACAACCAAAAAGGGAGATGTGTCTTTTGGTGAACAAAAATGTCCAATCCACACATATGCTCAGCATAACCTAGATTCTTGTAGGGAATTTGGTAAAATGACAATAGAAATGCGGAGACAGTTACTGAAAGAGAAAAAACTTTGTTTTAAGTGCTTTTCTGATAAACATACCATCAGGGAGTGCAATGTCGCTGTAAAATGCAAAGAGTGTGGTAGCAGTAAACATAGTACCGCCCTTCATATAACAAGAAACCAGTCAACAGCAGAAAGTCAAAGGGACTCACAAAGTGAAAGGGAAGGCATTACAGCCAAGTGTTTACAACTTTGTGGAGATTCATCAATGAGCAAATCGTGTGCAAAAATAATTAAAGTGGTAGTCTATCACAAAGATGTTCCAAATGACAGATTTCCAATGTACGCATTGATTGATGACCAAAGTAACCGAACTCTCGCCAGGTCATCATTCTTTGAACACTTTGAACACATTATCACATTTAAAGAGACTAAATATTCTTTGTCCACATGCAGCGGCAACATTGCTACCTCAGGACGTTCTAGGGCGAAGGATTTCCGATTATGAAGCGTCCAAGATTGAAAGAAACTCAATGAGCTAGCCTGTAGTTACGTGAATGTTGCAGTAAATTACCCAAAATACATAAAATAATGGCCCTTACACCCGATCGGTAGATATATAGTAGCAAGGAAAATACGCACATCGTAAGGCGGGATATCTCGAGTTCATTCCGGAAATTGATGATCAAGCTGAGATACAGTTGCTAATAGGAAGAGATATAGCGGAGGCTCACCACGTACAAGAACAAATAATTGGACCACAAGGACCATACGCACAAAAGCTTAGCCTTGGTTGGGTTCTGATTGGAGAGACGTGCATCGGACAACTGCATGTCCCTAGCCAGAATGTCAACGTGAAGAAGACCCATATTCACAAAGATGGAAGACAGTCTAATTTTGTTGAATGTGAAAACAAATTTACTATGAAGCACAATAGTAAAAACGATAATATCACTGGATCTTTTTGTTCGTTACACGGCTGAGGACAATAAGCGTGGGCTTATCAGTAGGAAGACCGTGGAGTTTCTTTCGGTACATCGATGGACAAAGAACTGTATTGAAAAATCAGATTTTTGGGGGTTGATGCGATCCGCACACTTCTTTAGAACGCAAATAGAGCTCAGCAGTTTACCATCAATGGCTCAACAGGCGATATTTGCTCTAAAGGCGGCAAATTGACTTGGATGCAGGTTTGCAGAAGAACGCTACAAAGGCAGATCATTTTAAGACTTTTATGGAAAAGGTCATTGATTCAGGGGCTGCTGAAATTGCACCACCTCCTACAGGAAAAGAGACATGGTATCTTCCTATATTTGGTGTGTACCATCCGAAGAAGCCAGATAAAATAAGAGGAGTTTTTGATTCGTCAGCTGTTTGCAAAGGCATATCTTTGAACAGTGTGTTATTGTCAGGACCTAATTCAATTAACAGTCTGCTCCACATATTATTAAGATTCCGGAAAGATGAAATTGCAGTTATTGCAGATATCGAGCAAATGTTCTATTCATTTCATGTCAAATTAGATCATAGGGACTATCTGCGATTCTTTTGGTATCGCGACAATGATACCAGCAAAGACCTTATTGAATATCGTATGTGTGCCCATGTGTTTGGGAATAGTCCATCTCCTGCCGTGGCTACATATGGGCTGAGGAAAACTGTAACAGATGCTGAAGATGATGTTAAAAGCTTTGTAGAAGAAAACTTCTATGTCGATGATGGCCTCATTTCATTGCCAGAAACAGAAAATGTCATTGATCTTGTAAAGAGAACCCAGAAGCGTTTACAAACTGCAAACCTTAGATTGCACAAGATCGCATCAAACAGTAAAGCAGTAATGAAAGCATTTCCGCAAGATGACCTACAAAATGACTTGCGGTCACTCAACTTTGATGAAGATATGTTACCCATAAACCGTAGCCTTGGTCTTTCTTGGGATCTCAATACTGATAACTTCAAGTTTAACAGCTATTTCGAGCAGAAGCCTTACACTCGTCGTGGTCTATTGTCCACTCTAAATAGTGTTTATGATCCTTTGGGTTTCGTATCGCCTCTCACCATTCGCGGAAAGTTGCTCTTGAGAGAAATCACTGCTGGAGCAGACTGGGATGAACCACTTGAGCCAGACCTAGAGATGAAATGGAATGTTTGGAAAGAATCTCTACTCTCACTGGATGATTTGATAATACCAAGAATGTTTGTTGCTGAATCACTGAGCAGAAGTAACAATCCGGAACTACACATTTTTTCCGATGCTTCAGAGAAGGCTGTAAGTGCAGTTGCATACATTAGAGTGTGCGACAAAGATAATGTAAAGTCTGTTGGTTTTGTAATGGGAAAGAGTAAGATAGCTCCTTCAAGTGGACACACTATCCCTCGATTGGAACTTTGCGCTGCACTTCTTGCGGCAGAGATTGGAGCCATAATTGTGGAGGCTTTAAAGGTTAAATTCAACACCATAAAGTTTTACAGCGATAGCAGAGTCGTTTTGGGGTACATTTGCAACACCACTCGTCGCTTCTATAACTATGTCAGTAATCGCATTCAGAAGATTTTACAACTATCTGAAGCTAAGCAGTGGAATTATATCAATACAAAATCCAATCCAGCTGATATCGGAAGTAGAGGTTGTTCGTCTACTGATCAACTTAGAACATGGCTACAAGGTCCTGAAATGCTTTACAAAAGAAATGTTGAAAAAATTGAAGAATTTTCAATGATAGCACCCAATGAAGATAAAGATGTTCGTGCTGAATTAACTACGAACAAAACATTAGTCATAAAGAGTTTGTCACACAAGTTTGACCGTTTCTCATGTTGGAAAAGGCTAGTCACAGCTATTGTTGTCTTGAAGAGAGCTATCAGACAAAGGTCCAGTAAAGATGAGATAGAGAAAGATAACAGATACCTTACGGCTTCATCAGAGAAACTTATCCTGAAACTAGATCAAGAAAGATATTATATGGAAGAATTGAAGAGCCTTGCTGAAACCAATCATGTCAATCGCAACAGTGCTATTGTATCGTTGAATCCATACTTGGATAATGATGGACTTATACGCGTAGGAGGACGCCTGGGCCAAAGTTGTCTACAAATTGAGTTGACCAACCCAATTGTGTTGTCCGGGAGAAGTCATATTGCTACATTGATCATACGTTATTTCCATGAAAAAATAAAACATCAAGGTAGACATCTAACAGAAGGTGCTATTAGGAGCAATGGTTATTGGATCATAGGAGCAAAGAGGCTTGTATCCTTCACTTATTCATAAGTGTGTCAACTTTGTCCGAAAGCTTGAGAGTTAAAACAGAAACATCAGATAATGCAGAGTTATCCCAGCTGATTAGACTCAACAGCCTCCTAGTGGGCCACCATTTTCTATATGTGCGGAAGTTGACTTGTTGTTGGACCGTTTGGCAGTAATAGTTCTCATCCACCGCAAGAACGGAGTGGCGAGAGGTGGTTTTATCGGCTACTAACTAAGCGCTGGGCCTACTGTTTACGCTGCGATGACTACCCGTGCCCGTTGCATATAGAAGTTATTTTGAAGAGGATGTCGAGTTCTTCCGTTCATTTAATGCGTTAAAGGATGATTCACTTCGCTCAGTGGAAATGTTAGTTTCAAGTTTAAGCATATCTCGACAGTAGGACTAGTATATATTTTGTTGGAAGCTCTGCAGAAAGAGCTCAAATTCAAAGTGATCAATGTTGAAGATAACAGAATGACTGATTATTTACGTGATTCACATGTTACATGGAAATTCAATGCACCTCATTCCTCACATATGGGAGGTGTGTGGGAAAGGATGATTGGTATCGCTCGCAGAATTCTAGACGACATACTACAAGGGGTTTATGCTAAAAATCTATCACACGAAGTTTTAGTTACTCTCATGGATGAGGTTGTTGCTGTTATGAACTCTAGACCAATTGCCCCTATCTCTAGTGACGCAGATTGTCCAGTTATACTATCTCCAGCTACACTTTTGAACCAGAAAATCAATGGTGATTTGTCTATGTGTTTCGATTTGGATATTCGTGATTTGTACAAGAAACAGTGGAAAATGGTTCAAGTGCTCTCAGACATGTTTTGGAAACAGTGGCGAGACAGTTTCCTACAAACGCTTCAACCTAGGAGAAAATGGCAGACGCAGCAAATTTGTGTTAAAAATGGTGATGTTGTACTCCTTAAAGACAAACAAGTGCCAAAGAATGAATGGCCGGTTGGAATTGTGACAAATGCTATTAAAAGTGACGGTGATAAGTTAGTGAGAAAAGCTGAAATTCAAGTATGTAAATTCGGAAAATGTACTAAATTTACACGCCCAGTGGCAGAGATGGTTGTTCTTGTGGAATGACCACAGTGTAAATAATCAAGACACCATTGTCATGCGTTAAGTGTTATGAACAACATTCATCTATATAAGTGAAGTGTGTGATGGGATCACAGTGGGGGGAGTGTGGAGTTCAGGGTGAACTGTGTTTTTGTAACCTTTTCGGTGGTTTAATATCTTTTGCCTAAATTGATTCTATATATTGTGCTTACTGTATATGCCAGAAACGCATGCTGTTTTATTAAACCAAGTCATTTCCTTGTTTATTCCTATCCATATTGTGTAAGTTGATATTATGTTTGCTTATTTTGCAGTAAATAATCTGTTTGTAAACTAAACTTTTGTAATATAGGCTTTTAGGAGTAAAACGCTTAATTTGTTCAGTAGTTTCGTACTCAAATTTGTTCGTTACAGATTTGTCTTTTTGTGAATTTATGATGTAATGGTTAACTTACTTTAGTAACAAGTTGTTTTTTAAGTTTCTATTCATCTTCCAATTTTAACTTGACTTTATTTTATTTGAAAGAAGATCTTTTATCACACTACATACATGTTTATATTAAGTAAAGTTAAAGATTGTGCTTACTAAAGAAATCTTTATCACATATATTTTCCTTTGAGTTGAAAACCATATGATAATGTTATAATTGCCGTGGAATAGCCACTTTAAGTGCATTTTGTCAGCGTGACCTTTTTGCACAAACATTGCTTTTTTAACAATTTCACAATGCTTTCAAATAATTGTTTCTCTCAAATAATGTGTGTCGGAAATTACTCGTTTGACAATATCATGACAAATCTGTTATCATTGGATTGGTTTCTGAAAGATCACGTTATTCCGTCAACAAAATGCAAAATGCAAAAACAATTTTAAACGTTTAAAGGCGGAGGATGGTCAGTTCTCAGAGTTTTATGGTAGTACTAGTACGATGCTCAAAATGTAACAGTTGTTAAATAATTATTCATTTTTCCGTCTTACAGTGAAAAAATAGCAGACTTGATATTTGGGCAGTATGTAAATGTACAATTTAATAAATAAATAAATAATCTGTTTGATTGTGTATTTGAGTCTGTATATGACGGATAATAAAAAGTGCAATATACAGAGGCGCCCTTGCACCGACTTAAGCGGTATTCAATTTTAAACACATAGAAGTGTTGCAATCAATGTTTCTGAAGGAATAAAAATATCATAACACTGAAGTGAAGTAAGGGACCCAGTACTTAATACACAACCCTTGTCACCTGCTGTTGTGATGATTAATGTGAATTATTATCACTTTGTTCCTAATGAATTTAAAAATGTGCAGTAATGTTGTTGATGTTTTTTGTCTTGTTCAACCGCGTAAGTATCTGTTCTACGGGGCATAGATGGTACAGCCTTATGTGCCAGTAAACAATTCGAAAGTCTTCAATTACGGTACTGAAATAAAATCTTAAGTAAGCTGGTAATAACTAAAATTTACGAAATAATTAAAATGCCATGGTTCCGAAAAATGTTTATCCCAGCCTCATATTTGTGTAAAATAATTGCATATATTTCGGCAAAATTCTAACATAAAATTATTTTTTTCAGTTTAGATTGAGCTTAAATTGTTACTCTAGATGCAGTCACTTTTTAGTTTTTGAAAAATTAACAATGACAGGTGGCAAACTTATTTTACCTTGTTGAAGTGAAATGTAATTGAAATTGCGAAAAAAAAAATTAAAAAGAAAAAGTAAAAATAAGACAGATGTAAGATACATGTAGTATAAGACAATAATTATAAATAGTGTTACACATGGTTTCGTTGTCACGAGGATTGTTCTTTCTATTAGTAAAACTGCTAAAACAAATGTTTTATAACTGCTATCTTTAAATTGAATGTAGCCAATCAGTTATTTTCATCGACGCTAGACAGAGAAACAAAAAGATATTTTAATCAGTCAAAATACAAGCCAGTTAAGTTGGCTATTGCTTATGTCACACATCATATCAAATTAAATTAAAGTAGCAAAACATTGAATTTCATTAATGGCACACAGTTATTCACAGAACAAAACAAAAAAGAAATTGATTACAGAAAATCATCAATAACCAGCTGTCGATTTAGTTTCTTGTTTTTTTGGTTTAACGTGGAACAAATAAAGATGAGGTAACATTGCGCCAAAAAAATACTTGTGCATTCATTGGGTTTTCCAAAGTAGAAAGCAACGTCGTGGTTGGAAACCACCTCACTCAGTACTCCAGTTCTTCAAACAATTAAGTCGTCTCTTATAATCCGTCGAATCTGTCAAATAATGAATCCATATCCAGTATCATCTACAACAGAAAAGTTTTTTTTCTAGTTTTCCGTGATAAAACACCACACGCAAACAAGGGCATATCACTCTTTTGGTTGGGGGGGGGGGGGTATCACTGTATAAAATATGTGGGTCAAATGGTTCTCTAGTTATTGAGCATAAACGGTTTCATCGCCACTGGGACCTTGACTTTCACACATTGGTGTACAGAAACAATATAAGAGTGAAGTTTTAAGAATGTGTAACGAATGGCGCTTAAGTATAATTAGTTTTGACAAACAAATACACTGTGACTTTGACCTTCAGGCATGGACCAACATAAATAGTGGGAGTCTTATCATTGAGGGTGATCATGGTATGAATTTTGAAGGCCATTAGTCAAATCTTTCTTTAGATGTTGAATGGAAACTGTTTTCATATTCATTTTAACTACTATTGCAACATTAACGCATTGGCGCCATGAAACAAAAATGGCCCGAGGGTTCGTATTTCAAGAAGTTTTAAGGTCTGCCGTCGAACGGTTTTCTAGTTATTGTTTTCACATTCAAGGCCAATCTAACCTTTGGTTCCCGTATCGGTGCAAAAAAAAGAAGAAGAAATTGTGGTCTTATTCTTACCTCAAGGTGATCAATTATTATGAAGATTAAAGGCAGATGATTCCCTAGTTTATCATTCGATGTCACTGTGAAGAATACGCGTCAATAGTAAATAGGACCTCCATATGTTTTTAGCCGACATATTCACAGAAGAAAGGTACTGACGCCATACGATCATATGCAGATGCAGTGCGCTTACCTTCGGCTGCAAGATTTCCCGGACCTTTATCCGATTTAATTTGTGTAGGACATGCTTCAGGGATGTTTTTTTTTTTTTTGAACCGCAATAGAAAAAAACAACGAATACCTTTTTTGCTGCTTGTCTTTTCCATGCTTTGAACGAAGTTGTCTTTTGTTAAAGTCACGAGCTTGTTAAAACATTTCTAGTATCGATCATGTTTAAAAACGAGCATCGATGTCTATAAATAAAAACACTGTAAAAGATTGAATAACAGTTAGTGTAAAACATTGACAACAAATAGTCGCATTGAATTAAACATTTACTTTTCATAAAATATGTTATTCATTTTGCAAATTGAATCGTATGAGTAAATTCGAAACCGTTTTTGTTATTGTGCATTAACATTTTTATTAATATATGTCATTCTTTATTCATATACATTTCTTATCAAACACATACTTATAAAAAATGAATGTATTCATTAACAATGTGTCCACCACGGAAATAGCCTGTATTAGAAAGTTACCAAATTATAGAAAGGTTTGTGGTTTTTGACAGATATTCACTTGTGTCGGCAATAATTCATAAAGGTGCACCTGAGGTATACATTAAGAAAAGAAGCTGGAACAAATACAATAATTATAACCTTCACATTGTTCATAATTATAACGAAAAAATAATAAAAAGTTTTTGATTAATACTGTTAGTCTAAGAGCATTTCAAGGATATAAAATTAGAAATTAATCTAATTTTTCGCAAGGAAACTAATAATGAGATGAGATTGTCATTTAATGTAGTTTTTTTTATTCCAAACGTTCAACATCATTTGAAATTACTAAAAAATGAATATTTATTCGATGGGGTTTTTATCCATTCTTTTTCCTTCAAACATTTTAGAAAAAGTTATGTTTTATTATTTTGTCAACAGCGGGACATGTTTTATCGTCACTGTTGTCATAAATCGATATGTCACATAAACCGAAGTGCAGGAGTGTAATAAAGCCATTTAATAAAAACAATATTACATGAGCGTAATTAAACTTTGAGGTGCCGTCATTTGCATTTTATGTAAATATACCGGTAAATATACTACAGGCGTGTCAATGTCAGCTTGCCGTTCTTATCTCATACGTTATTATTATAGAATATATACGAGTTTACCGGCTGGTATCAGCGCATGGGGCGACAACAAGGGTCAATCATAGAAAATTAATCAAGACGGAACATCGGTCATCAGGTGCCCTTCCATGCATTATTTCAGGCGCGAACGAGCACCTGAGTAGAACCACCGACGTTCCGTAAGCTAGCTGGATAGCTTCCTCAAATGAAATAATTCAAAGTCCCTGTCGGGATTCGAGCCCACAGCGGTTAGGGGCAAGTGGTTTGAAGTCAACGACCTTAACAACTCGGCCACGGACGCCCCTGACCACAATCGTCCAATTCTTTAAGTAGTAATTGATCCTAACTATTCGAAAAACTAAGATAGAATAAAGCATTACAAAAATACAATATCGTATATAAAATAAAATCATAAACAAACCACACACTTATCCCGCTATATACCAGAATTGTTTTTGAACTTTAATGCTATGTAAAGTTTCTAAAAAAAATGTTGTAGCAAATTGCACTTTTACAAGAAATCTGAAAAAATATTTTCAAGAAATACAAAATAAGGTGAATTTTAAATCATTAAATCAAATCAAAAACAAATTAAATTACAATAGAACAAAAATCACCATTTTAAGCATAACCATCGGACATTAATATTTAATACACAACACAATGAAAACATAACATCAAAAGAATAAGAAAACGAATCTAAAAGTACAGAAGTAGGATGAGCTGACTATCTGTTACATTGCTTTGCACTTTTAAATGCGAAAATTAAGAATGTCTTTGTTAATAAATGTAGAAAGATGATTTTAGACATGAAAACAGACTTCAAAGAATGTTAAAACTATAACTATGAAGTTGGAATCAGAACTGTACTCCAGATTGACCTATGTCAAACTTCTAGATAATTTCTCAGTTGAGACTATTCAACTGTGTAAGTTACGGTTACCAAAATACATTGTTTTTTAAAGAGATATTCGCACATCATAAACTATATAGTAGTTTGTCAATCAAACCGAGTCTGCAACTTTCATGTAATTTTGCTGTTTGTAATGTTTTCCGATGGATCATTTTTCCAGATATTTCTATATTAAATTAAATTAGTATGAAGGCATTGACAAAGGCAAAGATTTTCCAATTTTTTTTTTAATTATGAATTCTGTTCACATTACTGAGAAAATACAATATTCAAATAATGGCACTCGAATGTTTGAACGATGTTGTAGCAAGTTTCATAAATGTCCTGTCGCGTTATAGTAGACGCCATACACATTTAGGTGTGGATGTTGCTATGTAACCTTCCTAAACTACATTGAATTGACCAGAATCTGGCTCAGCCATTCCATGTTTCTGAACATATTGGCAAGCAGTTTTGCCATTCTAGTTGGTTTCACTTTATCTTGGAACTGATTACTTGCCAACTGATCGAGCGAATGTCCGTAGAAAGGATCGGATTTCATGATAATTTGCAACAAATGTGATTTGCACCATTTTGGAATCGAAATTGTGTAGTTTTCGTCAAAGTCAAAACGCTCAACCTTTTGAGTTAACCGGTGATTTGGACAGGTAAATATATATGCGTATTTATTTTTATAAAAGTAGGGCTTCTTGAAACTGTTTACAAATACTTATGCAAATGCAAATGCTGTATGGTTTCCGGAAGGTTACATGGTTTGGTTACATGACATATAATTATAGTATTTCAATAAACACTCAGAAAATGTACCAACAACAACAATAGCAGCAACAATTATAATTTCAAAATGCTTTTCGTCTTTCAACTATTTGAATCAAAAACATATCAGATCGATGATAAATATGCAAACACAACTTGTGTTAAAACTATTGAGAACTAATTAACATGATATTGTTCCAAAAGTTTAAATCACATCAGCCTATTTCATGTTTCCTGCGACAGCTGTATAAAAGTTACCAGTAGTTGACTTTAGCGTCCCGGTACTTCCGGGATCATCGATTACTGTTTAATAAATAACGCAAAAACCAATGCTAGGGTGCGTTGCAGTCTCAAACAAATCAGACTGATTTCATAACTACAAATTGCACTCCCGAGTTTTGATTTTACATGGAACAAAAATGTGCAATGTGATTTTTGCTAGAAAAATAAATCAAATCACTCTATACCAGATGCATATATCAAATATCTCAACTAATTGTAATTGCAGACTCGGTTTTAATGAGTCTGTGCATTAACATTGTGAAGGACGCCCAAAGCTAACAAAACAAATACTCTTTATCCGTCGCAGATGCAATCTATTGAAACAATGATAAATTATTGGCAAATGTGTAGACCAGAAATTTACCATTAGATATAGTTACAAGAAAAGCATTGATGCAAAGCATCAAAGGGCGTCCAAGCAAGAAATGCAGCAAGTGAAGATGAACTAGTACACATATGATGACAAGATATTCTTATAAACTACCAGAAATGTATACCACTTATGAATGAGCGGACGAAAGACATTGTTCATTATGAACTTTGATTGGCATGCTAGAGATTAGAATTTTACTTGTTATTTCTTTATGATCGTGGTTATTAATAGCAACGGATATACATGTATGCAATCATTTAAAATCCATATGTGTAACGCATGATCAACACGTACCACACATTTGTCCCTTATTATGTACATGATATCGCTATTAGCGAAGACCCCCTTTAGGTATCTGTTCACACTTTAAGTTAGTAAAAATATGACACTGGTTATATTACCATGTTGATCATGTTGAGCATAATTGTTTATTATACAATAATTGTAATATCTATTAATTTTAATTAAAAAAAAATACAAATTTTATGAATATTGTTTTCTTTTATTCTTTTTTGTGTTTATGTGCTATTTTAATACTGAGTTTTTACTACTCTTTTTTATTAAAATTGTAAAATAAATTTTAAGAATTCAATTGTCATATTGACCGACGATTATAAGTCAAAGCTTAACTGGAAAAAAGTCAGTAAATTATGGTTTATCTTTCAATATATAATATTGTTTATTCTTAAACCATGTACATGTACATTGTATTTTTCTTTATCATTTTTTAAATTATCGATCAATTGAATAATTCATAAAATCTAACTTGTAACTTTGAATAATTCCTCGGCATCTTTACTAAACACGGATAACAAATTGAATAATTAAATAAAATGTTTTAAAGTTGATAATGTCATTTTAATACCATAAAAAATGTACCTTTTTCTCAATTATTGTACATATCACGGATTTATATTACATATAAATCCGTGTATATATTTATTGTTTTTATCTCATATAGATAAAATGAAACATGCTATTTTTGTTTTTTTCTAATTGTAACGATATCAAACATCTACTCCAAAACCGGGAGAGACCGGACAATATAACGTGTGGTACTATTCGCCGGTCACTAGTAAATCCTGGTCAACATAGACCGGGAGAGACCGGCATTTACCGATAGGAGTGATAAAAAGATATATCTATAAATAGGTTTTTGGAATATTTAGGTCATCAACTGATCATTCTAGGATACATGTACAACAATAACATACCATGACATGATAACCGACTGTGTACTACAAAATGATAAATAAAAAACCCCGAAGAGCGCAATTTATTGACGGCAAAGGTTATTTCATGTGTAAATGTTTGCATTGCGAAAATTCATTGTAACATATCGCGACATTTCATTCTTATTTAATAATCAAGCACCCTCATACCGATCGGAATTTTCGGCTTTTATTATGACCGACTAAAAGGCTCGAGAAGTTGCTGTCGCCCTTTCACAAAATCTGATCTCATTCCATAAGAGCGCCGCGCTTCGGCGCGGACGCCAATAAGATGTCCAGACATATTAAACTAGAAAATCATATTAATTGAGCTATTATCATGTATATAATTTTCAAATAACCGTCGGCTACTGATATCTTTGCGAAAAAATGCTAAATTAAGACAATCTTTTCTATGTCCGTACAAATCAAAATTACTATCTTTTAATATTCGCACAAAGTGAAAATTAGTTATTTAGACTACATGATAATAAATGAAATGAACACAATTCGTATAACGCTTTTTGACGGGCTTTGGAGGGTGCACACGCTAGACAATTATCTTTCAGTCAGAAAAAATATTTTTTTGTCAATTTATGCTATCGCTTCTACAAATCGGTTAAATACGGCATTGGTACAGGACTATTATTTATTTCTTTAATTAATAAAATATTTTTATTTCAATGCCTTTCATAATTGGTACTTGCATGTACATTTATACTGCACAATGTAAATTATTAGTTATCATGTGCATTTGTTTCAGTAGCATTTATTTTAAACAAAAAGGGAAAATTTAATCAAAACAGGAAATGCAATTGTCTAATTTGATTGCGTAATTCATCGTCAGGGCACAATGCATTAAGATATTACATCTCAACATTACCCTATATCAGGAAAAAAATGAAGTTGTAAAGTTATACAGTAATTGTAACACTTGTAATAGAAGTTCAACGTACTCTTCTATATTTTATGAAGAAAAAAATTGCAATCCTGATCGTTATAATATATCATCCGTGAAAAATTCATATTTAATTTATGTCATATTGGCAAAAATTTGCGTGACACTCTCCCCTGCTATTATTTCTTAAATTGAGAAAAAGAACAGATGCAAATAAAGTAAGTTCAAAATGGCAAAATTGTAATGTTGCAGGGTCGGTTTGGCGGTACTGTCAAGTGCAAATTACCGTCCACATCTCTAGCATAGGTTTAAGCAGAATTCAACATTTAAACATGAAAATGGTAAAATTTTGAATTAAGAAACATCCCCGATGTGTTCAATTTATGTAAATATGTATTTCTCATTTCTTCTTATTCCAAACGAAAATTGTACAACTGTCGGGAAGAGATAATTTGATTGATTTTAACATATACACAAAAAAAAACCCGCAAAACACGACATTAAAGAATGTGTTTTTTTTTTGAATTATATAGAAACAAACGATAATCTGTAGCAATTAAAGTTTCAACTGTTAAATTTGTGTCAATTTATAACGAAAGATCAATTGAAGTTATTATCCTCTTATTTCTTGTTCTTAATCCGTGCTCTTACGATTCATCAGTCTATCAGCTGATGCGTTGCCTTTTTAGTTTGAGGGAAATAATAAAATAATAAAATGATAAATATATAAATAAAAAAAACAAACAAAGACAAAAACAATCAACAACAATAAAACGAGTCAATTGTACAACACTTTAATTATAGCAATGTCATTAAATCATTTTTAACGAGCTATGTATAAACGTATAGAAGGTATTAATTTGTATTGGTATACGTTTTATAAAAAAAGACGGGATAATTTGTTCTTGAAATATTGTCTAATAAAGATAATAATGTATCTAAATTTAGTCCGGATTTTACTTGACAATATCATGTCATGTTCTGTCAAGTTATATGATTGTATCATGACACGTCGTGTCAATTCATATGACTGCATCTTTTGTTTTTTTCTTTAATCTCGTTTTGTCCTTGTAAAGTTTTAAATTCCTTCAACAAATTCATTGTAACTGCATATCCATAGAAAGACATACAGAAGGCGCCGGACCAATACCAGGAGAGGATACGAGGGCGAGCAAAATAGGGTGACATTTAATGACGGAAATCATAAGATTTTGTGCTGGGTATTTTGTCATTTACGCCTATTGCTATTTGATTCATTCTACTGCAAACCAATCTTAATGCTATTTGAATTGTAGAAATTGATCTGAAAGCATTCTTATCCCGAGCAAAGAAGAAATGAAAAAGAAAAGTTGATCAAATAAGAAATATAAATACTTTGGTGCAAACATTTTGTTTCTTACTGACCATTCCAAGGCGGTGTTCGTCTGTGTTCCTTCACATGTTTTGCATGTATCTATTGTAATATGTCTTGAATTATTGTACGTTTCGTGATGTCTTATCTTGTAAAAAGTGTAGTTAACGTATTTTCTTTCCTTCTCCGCTCTTATTCCATTTTGTGTCCGTCCTGCCCATTTGTCCCTATTTCCTTACAACCCCTGTCCCTTTAATTCCTTTATAAGCCTCTTTTAGTTCTTATGATTTCAGTCGTTACATGTCCCTCTCCTTTTGCCACCCCGTGTCCTTTCTCTGTTTTGTTTCGGTACTTTTTGTGTGCTTTCCGTTTTGACTGGATTGAGGGCTGCGTCCTTTGAACGTTCCTTTTGCCTTGTTGAACTCTGTTCTCATTTGTTTTTTGTTTTGTTTTCTTTTTAATCAAAGCAGTTACCAAGCCTTGAATAACTTGTCCGACGCATAAATTTCTCGGCCACGCCACGTAAGAGAACATTGACGATCTCTCTCATATGCAATTGCAATGTATCTTTTAGAATAACAAAGTAGAAAATGAATACAAAATAAAATGTCAATAAATGTGCCAAAGACAATACCAAAAGTTCTTGTCCATAAATCATGACATATAAAGGTAATTGTACAAATACTCTAACATACAGTATCAATGCATGTAAAACGCAAATACAATGCATTGACATGTGTCAATCGATAAATCCATTTTAAGAAGAAGCCAAAGATGTGAATAAAAATACTGGCAGTATTAAAAATCATACACTTTGGTCTGTCCTGAGCATTTCATGATACGATAACTAATACTACTTCTTGAGCTAATCCGTTAAACAATATCTGAAAGGTAACTGTTTTAAATGCCTTTGTAACAGGTCTTCATACATCAGTGCACGAGTGTCAGTTTTATGTGTTATCAAAAAATGTCTTTATGTTAATTTCTATGACATTTTTATAAAAAAAATTCTATTATACAATTATATGTATAAGCTGTTGTTGTTGTTGTATTTATTTGTCATTCCGTTTAGAACAGAACCCAATAGAAACAGAAAAAATATGTTGGGAAATGCAAACATCAAGTAACATTTAAGAATAAAACATGTGTTTGCATAGAGGTTTTCCCGTGAGCCATTACAAATTGAATTTAGACGAAACTCATGATTAAATGCCATTCTATATTCCTTTAATAGATATGAAAATAAACATATGTTTGATTGTCGATTCCAGAACAAGTTGTAAAAGTGGGAAATAAACATTTTATCCTTTTTACGAACATTTCACTGTCAGCCATTTCCGTTAGATGAAGTATTAAGCGACATGTTATCAGTTATTTGATGTTTCTTAATGGAAATTGTGAGTGTGTTTAATTGGTTACTTTATTTCACTAGAATATTGCAACTCTAGAATGAATCAGATGAGTTTTTAGAAATACATTGATAGGCAAAATAGAAAATGTGAGTGTCTATTTTTATTGGTTACTTTTATTTACTAGAATAATGCAACACTGAAAGTAATCACTACAGGTGATTTTATGTGGAACTGAATTGATATGCAAAACATGCATATTTCTAAGATTGTAATATACTTTTCTCATCATTGTTGTTGTACTTTCATAATACTTTGAACAATTCTAACAAAAGCTAGTTAAAACTATTTAATTTCAAACAATTTCCACATACAAAATTCACATACAATAACGAATTATACAATGCATCACTGTAAAAGGATCATATCTGGAAGCATGAATTGCTTATAAAGGCATTAAATGATTAGCTTTCCGTGTTCCGCCTTGCACCTTGTCCTGCTTTTGTTTGGATCCTACTGGGCTCATTGCCACTGGTTCTTATTGCTGGGTCGTGTGGGGGTTTGCTTTTATTTAATGACGCCTTTTCTTGGTGATCATGTTTATCATATTTTTTTCCTCCTGACAAAGGATTTATAATTATAAACGGGACGGTTTTATTTACAAATGTATGTAATGGAATAGGTAGAAGCGATAATCATAAATACTAGTAGACTTAAGAAAGATGAACATTTAAAAACTCATTTACTAAGTTAAGTAAACGAGCTACTGAACATAATGGGATTGAACTGATTTATAAAAAATGCAGTTCGGAATAAGGTTTGATAAATGTGAATGTTACAAAAGTATTATAATATTTTCTCAGTCTTCTGCAAGGAAAAATTACATCACGGTATTGAAATATTGGAACATCTTTTAAGTTGAGTTTAAGGTAATACGTATCATCAACACAGTAAAGGTCATAATGGCCACTTCGTAACTGGTGGAGGAATTCGCCTCTTTGTGCATTATAAAAAGAGAAGTGAGTGCATTATTAGAATACGTTTTGAGTGACTGAGAACGTCTTCAATGCCAACTGACACAGCTTAGTATTCGTTTCATTCTCCAACAAATAGGAACGTGTAAAAACGTCCTTAAAGCCGAATACAGAAGGGTAAGATAATTGCTTAAAAAATATGGATTGGGTGTGTGTCGAGGACTGTGTTTTGTAAACGTTGACTTTGCCTTGTTGATCTTCATTTTCATTTTTTTTTAATAACAACTTCTAAATACATTTAAATTATTACGATGTTTTAGTAAGCACATGTTTCTATTTTTAGAAAAAGATTCTGCAAAATTGATAAACTGTCTAGATATCAATATTGAATGGCAAAGCACATCCCTTATGTGCACTATCCATTTTTAATTAAATACGGATCCCAGACATACTGGTATTGTAAAATGAAATTACCAGTAGATAATAATCACATGTAATAATCATTTCGGACATCATGGTGATTGAGACTAACAGGAGAAAAATCAGCTTATATGGGAAAAGGAAGATGATTGACGACTGCTTGAGTTAATTCAGGTGTTAGAACGGGAGAAATAAACTGGATGATATGGTTTTCAGGACAATTGGTGAGAACAGCGGAAAAAACGGATAATAAGATATATCAGGACTATTTGCGACTACATGAGAAAAAAATACCATACAATTAAATTAACCGGTTTAAAAAAATAGCGGTATATTTCTAATCCTATTTTGCTGAAAATGATGAATTTCTAGGCAAATAGATGGCATGTTTTATGACATGATCTTATCAATCAGTCAATAATTGGCTTTCTGAAGGGGAAACTATAGCACTATCATCAAAAAGCATCGGGTGCTTAAATCGAATTCCAGCAATCTACCCACACATTTCTTCAATTCAATTAAACTGGCAGAGTAATTTTTATCAAGATAGCTTTCTTTATTGTCTCCCTGATATAAGTCAGCTGCTGTTATTTCATGGTTCTGATGGAAAATGAGTACATGAAATTTCTGTGGAAAATATACAATTTAAAAGAATGTAAAGATATTTTGGGCTTAAGAAGATAAACGGCTGTATGGGAAAAAAAGCTGACACTGCTCAGCTTTATATAGCTGGAATTTAAAAAGCATTATGGGTTTTTTATATACAGATGCATAGCTTACTTGTAGTAACATATTTTATAGAATTTATGTCGTGATATATATTAACATTTACTTAGATCAATGTAAATGTATTGTTAACCCTTAGGTTGTTGAATTTAATTGATTTTAGCCATGCGACTAATACAGACCTTGATCGGCTCGGTAATGCTCTCATGGCCTGAACAATTTGCTGTTTAGTCGGTACATTTTAGAACAAAAATGTCCCACAAATTATGAATGGAATTCATTAGATTAAAACACTGACGCAATGTAAGAGATTTTGCCAATTTAGGGCAAAGAAAACGATGCAATTTTCTTCTATTGCATGAAATACGATATTATTTCGAAAACAAACCACAATAGTTGTATGGCGAATCATTCTTATTAATTGTTTATCTTTTAAATATAATTATATAGATTAAGTTGGTGCACGCAATGTGTAAGGACCATTGCCATACTAACATGAATATATAACATCATAAGAGCATCGTGTGATTGCATCGACCTATTCATGAAAGTAGGGCAGGTCACCCGTGCTCTCTAGACATTGCGGTGCTTTGTTCACATTCAAACAGTACAAACTATTTCTAATCACTTTAAACTTTGCAATTTTCTTTAATATGACGCATTTTGACAAGTTCTTTAAGTTTTGTAACGTTCGGTTAAACAGAGACAAGATTTGTAATTTTTTCTGACGGAAATTTGTTGTCAATCATTATTGCCCAGGAAAGGCTGTAAATTAAAAGCGACTTTTATCGAAGAGTTGCCGACCTGTACCAGTATCACTTAGTACAATTTAAATCATTTTGATATATCTATGAATAACTATACTGATACAATGTTTGTCATGCATTTTATAAGCTTTGTTGAATATTGGACCTTTCTCTAATAAATAGTAGCTTTTAGTCGGTATTGTTTGAAATAATGTTTCTCAGTATCCGGAAATAAATCTTTTAATTTAAATCTTTAAACTAAGAGTTCGTTGGAATGAAAAAGTTTTTTTTTTCTTTTGTTTTTGTTTAATAATCATTGGGATTTTGAATAGTTATTACGGCATGCAATGTTTATTATTTCATTTAAATTAGTATAATTTAAAAAAACATATGCTACTAGTTGCGGGGCAAAAAACAATACAATTACCTACAGCTGGAAACCATATGACAACGACTAGTTATTATTGCCATGTAAACATAGGCAGCTTTTGCACTTTTTGTCAGCGTGACCTCTTTGCACAACAATTGGCTTTTTTAAAACAATTTTAACATGCTTTCCAATAATTGTTTATCTCAAATTGTGATTGTCGGAAATTACGACTTTGACAATATCATGACAAATCTGTTATCATTTGATTGTTTTCTGAAAGATCACGCAATTTCGTCAACAGAAATATTTCAATATTCGATCAATAATTTATTTTTGATTTCTTAAATATTTTTTATGCTATCTCGTCTCCACTGGATCATGAAGGATGAAATGTTGAAATAATGAAGATATCAAGTCATGGATTAAACAAAATGTATTTGTTTAGTTGGTTGATGGGTGCTTGTTTGCAAAAATGCAAAAATAAATTGAAACGTTGTAAAGTTCTCAATTTTTTAAGATAGTACGAAAATTTAAAATGAAGAAAAATAGTTGCCAAAGTGTTTTGCATTGTCTAAAACAGTTGTATTTTACTATAGAAACCTTTCTTTTTCATTTGAATAATAATACATTGTTAAATAAATAGGAAATAAAACTTAATCTCAAAACATTTCTTTAAAATTAGTTCTATCAAGAATCTATTCATGATTGATATTGATAAGTAGAACCTGTAACAGGTTTTTAATGATTCTCCTTTTTCCGCCTTAAAGTGAAGGAATTGCAAAAATGTTATTTCACCAGTATGAAAATGTATCATTGAATGAATGAATGAATGAATGAATGAGTGAGTGAATGAGTGAGTGAATGAGTTGGTGAGTTGGTGAGTGAGTGAGTGAGTGAGTGAGTGAGTGAGTACGCACGAACGTACCTACGTACATACATACATAAAGAAATTTGAAAATAAACAGCAACATCAATCTAAATAAAGTACAAAACGGAACTCAAATAAAAAATACTAAAAAATGAAATACATGCAATTAGAGTAAAAGATAAAAGAAACCACCACCACATTAATATTTATAATAATAATAATAATAATAATAATAATAATAATAATAATAATAATAATAATAATAATAATAATATAAACAGATATAGAATATTAAACAGGTAATAATAAAATTAAAATCGAGATACGAGAAAGGTACACCTCAACAAAACAAAATTAAAAATAACAACAGACAACAACTCCGAATGGTGTTCATCTTTCAACATGGTGTAACATATTATTATCAGATGAATTAAATAATGTTTACGTAACGCGTGATTAAGGTAAGAATAAAGATAACATATTTGATAAGTTTACCGCACACCTGCCAACACGTGATGAGATGGATGAACGATAAGTGATAGAAAGATATGTAGAAAATTCACCTTTTCTTTAACATTTTTTTTCAACGTCAGTTTGAATTTGATATAATATAGCTTTTAAACACATGCTTGTATTTGGTATACAACATGTTGACGCGTACGAACACAAATATATGCTTGATAAAATATTGTACAGATAGCGAAAAAGAAAAATGTCTGGACAAAAGTGATCTTTTGGATGCATTAGAAACAATAATAAAGATCAACAAGGCAAAGGCAAGGTTCACAGGACACGGTCCTCGACACACTCAAAAACCCTAGAGCGGACATAAGGGTGAAAGGAGTGGGACATGTAATGTGAAATAATATCAACTAAAACGGGCCCATAAGGTAATTAAAAGGGGCAAGGGCTGTAAGGGTGACAAGGTGGGGGGTGGTAAAAATGAATGGGGGGATTTAGAAATACTTACTGTCAACGACAATCCAACAAAACAGACATCAAAAAACATGTAAACATCCAAAACAAGTAACAAAACAGACATGAAAAGCACGTGAAAGAACAGAGAGAGGAACCGCCTTGGAGGGACAGTGGTAGTTAAACCACTGGGGATTTTAAACAGGTTTTAGGCGCGCCAAACCTCACTCTTCGCCCCAATATGTTCCTGAATAACATTAAAGTGTAAATAAAATAATCCCCGCCAAGTGAAATTCTAACAATTGTCATGGTTACATTAATAAAAATGATAATATAAATAAAACAATCACAAAATTATGTAAATATGTATAAAAAAGTACAGCCTAATGACCATTACCAAAGTACTTGATGCCTTAAAGGAAGGCAGATAAACAATAAAATGACCTACAAGGGCCCGACAAAGCAAGACAGAAGACGAACATTAAGACAATTCTGCCCCAAAGGGCTTTAAGAACTGTCAATCATGGAGTCTTCAACTTAGTCCGTCAGATGTAATTAAAAGAGGAAAGCGAAGTGTCCAACTGTAAAAGGATTAAGCACCAAGCATGCGGTATGCCCTAAAATAATTGGGTCATAATCTCTTTAAATAAACCATTTATAATTTTATTGAAGACGGCATAAAATTACTATGACCGATGATCCTACGAAGTTTGTAAACCACGTTTCCATAGAAGTCAGGTTTGCTAATACCTAGTCGTAAAAGAGAGTTTTTAAATTAGAATTAATTTTTTTAAACTAAGTTTGAATTACGATGGTAAAAATTGGTAAAATATTTACGTAATTCATGATAAGGATAATATTGTTTAAGAATTTTGTAAGTAATAAATAAATTGCGCTCATTAAAAATCATCAACACGACTGCACGCCCTAGCAAATCTTATTAATTGAGAAATATACACCCCATTTGATGCAGCATGAGTTGCATCTCCATCTAAATATGGGTAGTTAACAATATTAAAATAAAAATCATCTCTTTTATCGTAGATTTTAGTTACTATAGTATTGTTAATGATAGAAATGTTTAAATCTAAAAAAGATGTTATAAAGTCTGAAGAGTTAGTTTTATTCAATTTAAGTTAAAATTACATGAAAATTGCAAAATTGGCACATTCTGTACATGGTGGGTAATAAAATGATCAATATCCGGAAACGTTATGGAAAGAATTGGATATGGAAGTGATGCAATCAATGATTCCGAAGGAATACAAACGTATAACAACACTGAAGTGAATTTCGGGCCAAGTACTTTATACAGCTGCCACACGGCACTTGACACCTGCTCTTGTGAAGTTAAAAGTGACTTATAGCCACCTTTTTTCTAATTAGTTCAAAAGTGAAGTTATGTTGTTGATGTTTGTTTGTTTTTCTTTTTTTCTTTTGATCGTGGAGAAATACTTTAAAGGCAAAACGCAAAAGAATCGCTTATATGTGCAGTCTATCCTTGTTAACTGCGTCAGTTTCCGATCTAAGCGGAATAGACGGAACAGCCTTATGTGCCAATAAACTATTGGAAAATTTTCAATTGTCAATTACGGTATTGTAATAAAATCTCAAGCATGGTTGTAATAATTAAAATATTGAACATAATTAAAATGCAATGGTTCTGAAAGATGTATTGCATAGCTAAATTTATTCTTGTAACATATTTGTAAATATATTATGGAAAAGTTATAATACCAACATAACGGATTCATATAAAATTGCACGCCAATGTGTGTTTTATTAAAATAAATGATAAAAAAATGTAAAACTAAATTTACCTTGCTAAAGACAAATTTTGTAAAATTTTCTGAAAAATACAACTCTGTAAAAGATGCCAGGACATATAAGATCATGGAAATATTGTTACACACCACCACATGTGTTTAAATATTTATAATAATAATAATAATAATAATAATAATAATAATAATAATAATAATAATAATAATAATAATAATAATAATAAATATAAACAGATATAGAATATTAAAAAGGTAATAATAAAATTAAAATCGAGATACGGGAAAGGTACACCTCAACAAAACAAAATTAAAAATAACAACAGACAACAACTCCGAATGGTGTTCATCTTTCAACATGGTGTAACATATTATTATCAGATGAATAAAATAATGTTTACGTAACGCGTGATTAAGGTAAGAATAAAGATAACATATTTGATAAGTTTACCGCACACCTGCCAACACGTGATGAGATGGATGAACGATAAGTGATAGAAAGATATGTAGAAAATTCACCTTTTCTTTAACATTTTTTTTCAACGTCAGTTGACGTCAGTCAAAACATATAATTAAATATGTCAAAATACAAGTCAATTTATTCGGCGACATTGTAGGGCAAATACATCGTATCAAATTTAATTAAATTAGCAAAACATTGCATTTCATTAAAGGCATAAAGTTATTCACATAACAAAAAAGAAATTAATTAAAAAAAATTTCATTAACCAGCTGCGATTTACTTTGTTGATTGTTTAGCTTTGAGTAGTTATCACCAGAGTTTAGGTTTAAGGCGCCAAAATGGGAAATATTATTTGATCTTACGTCCACTGTTACAAAGAAGAAAGCAATTCCTGGGTTGAAATTCACCTTACTCAAGACTCCACTCATTTAAAGACATTTAGTTTTCTTTTACGATCAAAACGAGGTTAATGATGGCAACTCATCTTATTCTGTCAACCCCTCAGCCATAAGGCTAAAGTATCTGTCAACATTGTAAACTAATGAATACTTTTAACATCTTTCTACAAAATAAATGTTGTTTTTTCCGGCTGTCCGTGATAAGATAGTGTTAATATGTCAATATATTTTCATAATAATGACATATTCTAGAATAATTGTTTTTTCACCTTATTCAAAATGAAAATACACATTCTTTCATTGATTTTAATTGGGGGAGGAGGGATCTGAATCTGAGAATTTTGTATCATCGCGTGGAAAGAGAAAAGACGAAATAGTAGACACAGATGACCCTATACATGTCGCCCATTACATCAACTGGGTTAATATTAACAATGTCACATCCCCCCTAAAAAGGGGCATTTCATGGGGGCACTGTATGAAGCATGTCTTATTTATTAAGCAGAAACTGTTTTCAAATTTGACACCACTGAGACCTTATATTTTACACATTGGCGTTCAGAAATAATATAAGAGTGAAGTTTGAAGGATGTGTACAGAATATCACTTGAGTACAATTAGTTTTCACAGACAAAGACACAGTAAATTTGGTCTTCAGGCACGTGCGCATACAAACTGTGGTGGTCTTCTCAATAAGGTTGGCCATGGTATGAATTTTGAAGCTATAAGTTAATTAATTGCCCTAGATTTTGAATGGAAACTGTTAACAAATTTATTGTTACTACTATTGCAACATTCTTGCAAAGGCGCGTAAAGACAAAAAGTTGTCCTGTCAGTGCTCATCTTAAGAAGTTGCAAGGTCTTTGATCTTTGTTCGATTGGTTTTCCAGTTATTGAGCGAAAGTTTGTTCAAATTCATCGTCAATGTAACCTTTTGGTTCACGTATGGACGCCAAAAAGCAACGGGGGCTTATTCTTATCTGAAGGTGATCGTTCCATGAAGATGAAAGGTTATATGTTAATGGTTCTCTAATTTTTGAATTTATCTTATCATTCGAGGTCACTGTGAGGAATAAAAGACAATATCAAGTAACACCTCCATTTGTTTTATGTCGTCACAGTGCAACAGAAAGGTACTGACTTGAGATTCTTAACATAAAATGTACGACCATATTCAGTTCAGTGCTCTTATCTTGGCCTGCCAGATTTTCCGGACCTTAATCCGATTCAATTCTGTGGGATATGCTTCAGAGATCATCTCGTGTCATCCTGTCAAGCCAGTCATTCTTGAAGAACTTTGGAAGGAGTGGATCAGAATTTTAAAATTTAAGTTAAGATCTATCGGCTCATTTAAATATTAGATTTTTTTTCATTTTTCCGCAATTTATAAATTGCCAAGTTTTCCCGTTTACATTATTGTACACGTGAGTAGTAAACTAGGTATAATCATTTATAAATCAATTTAAATCATTTTGTTCTGTATATCTATTTATATATTGATAAAATAGTTTTAGTATGTATCTATATACATATTTGTAGTAGTTTTCTTTGTTTTTGTATTGAGATGATAATGTTATGAATTATAAACAAAGTTTTTTTTTCATATTTCTTATCATTTTATCGAAAATGGTCTAAATGTATTTTGCTTTAAAAGTGATCTAGATCAGCTCTCTTGTTTTGTCGTTTTATGAAATACTCAATTTGCTAGCATTTTTCGGGACATTTAAAGTTGTAAACACTAACATGACTAAAACAAGTATTACTCAAAACGTGGTAATATACGATCAGACAGAAGAGCACTTCCATTTACTTAAGTATGCCGTCGCTCATTATTCAAACTGCCTGAGATTCCTTATCGAAGAGCCTGTCAATTTCCGCTTAATTACTGAAGCCATAGAACAAAACTTGAACCATTAACAAGGAAGAATACCGTGGATACAGATAAATAAGGTGTGGGACTCGTGTTTGCAACCATGAATCAACGCGCAATGTAGATTTTCCGTATTAAAGTTTCACTTTGGTTATTAAAACCGATCCATTGTTTTAAATAGATTTTCATTTGAAGCAGATAAACAATATTTCAATAAAGTGTTACATTCTATTCGTCCCTCCATGAATGAAGGTTAATATGAAGGATAACTGTCGTAACCTATAGGTTCTTATATGACCAAACGTCTCGCGTTAACTAATAGGTTCTTATGTGATCAGTGATCTTATTGGCTTTTATATTTAGTACGTTTATTTACAAGCATACTGTATAAGTTATATGTTATAGTTTGCTAGTAAAGATTATGATTTCAGACAACAATTTGTTTATTAATGCATGTAACAGTTCTAAAGAAATGCGTATCACGAAAATGCATACATTTCAGAAAAAAAGTATTTGTATATAAAAAAGGAACTGAACTAATATTATTGGGGTAAAAAGATTGTGTACATATTGTATCAGGGAATTATATCAGATATTTTTAGAGGAAAAAATCGCGTTATCGATATTTCGGTCTTATTTCAGAGGTTTGATGTTGACAAATTTCGTCTTTTAGTCCAAATATTTTTAGAAATAAGATAAATTTTAATAATCGATCATTAACTGTCATAATTATATTGATTTTAACTGATTTTTATATTTGGCTTCCTCTTTCTCTAAAATAGATTGTTTTTCTTTCAAAAAAAAAAACTTAGAAAATTCCTTCAAAACCATCATTTATTTACATTTCTTACATACATAAGCACTTTCCGGACTAAGTTTGTCCTGTATTAATCTATTAATATAGCTACCTGAAGTATACAAACTTATTGTTTGTATTTGTTTGTACTGAAAAAAATCTATGTAAAAGAAATGCTTTAAAATGTTTGTGGAGGGTAAATGGTCTGCATAAATAGTCACTGACAACTGACAACACCGTTATTGGAATGGTGGCATTCTATTTTTTATTTCTTTGTAACAACGTCCATGTTAGTTAGGTAACAGATACATTTAATGTAAAACAAAATCGAGAATCTAATATTATTGTTTTGCATCAGGACAGTTAACTGTACCTATTTTATGCAAACTTAAATGTCTTTGCCCTGTCCTGCTTTTGTTTGGGGTCCGCCTGGGCTCCTTGCCATTGGTTCTTGTTGCTGGGTCATATGGGGGTTGCGTTCATTGAACGCCGCCTTTCCTTGTTGATCTTGTTTATCATATTTTAAAAACTTTTATGCCGTAAAAAGTTGCCCGTACTTCACTTCAGTGTTGTTATATTTTCTGGTCCTTCGGGATCATTGATGCCTACACTATAAAGTGTTGAGAATTGAGTACCGCTCAAGCCGGTGCTAGGGGTCGTGAGGGATTTGCACTTATTCATTATCCCTCATGTACAGACTCAATCAAACCGAGTCTGCAATTCTTATGTTAATTTCTTGTGATTAATGCTTCCGAGGGATCACTTTCTTTCCAGAATTATATAAAATACAGAAAAAAAGACATGCTAAAGAAATTGAAGATGTGACAGGTCCGGTCTGATTCAGCCTGTTTGTGAACGGTACTGAAAAATACAACTTACGGTCAACGCCTTCTAGCACCTTATTACGGTACCTTTTATGCGGCACGTTAGTGCAATTCCATGAAAAGCGGCGTAAGCAGAATTCAACATTTAAACGTGAGACTGGTGAAGATTTGAATTGAGAAACATATTACATATTGCTGTCATAGAAAAATATCAAATTTTCCGAAGAGTTCTAATGTACTACTATTACATGTATTAATGACAACCACATAAAGCGCACATTTTAGCCTAGCAATCATCTTTTTGGTGTCAGTGGATATAACTGTAACGAAAATCAATGTTGTCCGGAAATTGTTCAACATTTTACGTGATAAAAGTCCATATTTTACCGACACTTTGTTATGATTACAGATATCCATTTTATTCAACCATTCTTAATAAAAGAGATTCGAGTAAAAGAAAACTACACATTTCGAAAAAACGGGTTTTTGTTGCCAAATATGTTAACACTTTGTTTGCTTAAGAAAACGAGATCGAATAAACAAAAATATAATTGATTTTAATACATTGTTATTTATTTTTAAATTATTATTTGTTTAAGGAAGTGTGTTTAAAGTTTGTTTTGTATTTGTGTTTCATAACAGTTACTTTTAATATGCTTGTGATTTATTATGATTATAATGATATATTTTATAATGAACTTTCTTATTACGAGCTTTATACAGATGTATACTTATTCGGAGAGTGTTCATAACTTTTGAAATACTTATGATCTATTATAATTATAAGGATAGTTATTATTATTTTAAGCTTTTATTAATTGTTTTTTCATATATATTATTTTATTCTGAGAGTGTTTGAAATATATATAGAATGTATTTAGTTAAATTTCTTTATGGAAAGCATTCATGATAATACTCTTCAATATGTAATACATGAACATAGCATAAATACAAAACATAAGTCACTGTCTTTTCATTGGAAAATATAAAATTGATATGGCAGTAACCATACAATGTTTTCGACCTTTTCCAAAGCCTACTAAAGACGACCTAGCGACGCATTAGTCAGACAGTATGCGAAGGTCAAACGATGCTAAAGATACAGGTGATCGACCGTTACTAACTCGGTAAGGTGATTATATGAAAAAGAAATACAACTTCTGAGGTTTGCTTAGCATGATTTCTAGAATATAAAATAAATGATATGAAAAACAATATCATCAAGGATGGGCGGCATTCAAACCATTTCCCACTAGTCACCATATTTTATTTCCAATCGAATATCTGATAATGACATAAAAAAGGGAAAAAAAAACAAACAAAAAACAACAACAACAAAAACAAAAACTTTTGCAGCGATTATATGTGATCTTAACAACCAGGTTAGTGTTATTATATTTAATCCCAAGCTACGCACGAAAACGAAGAAATGAAAAGTAGATTAAATGGCAAACTAAATCCTAAACCATTAGATTCACCATTAGATTCACCATTTTTGTAAACTTTTCATCAGTCAATTTATGTCATCTAAATGTTATAAAATTGCGACAAGGCCATATTTAACAAGATTTTAAATTAACCCCCTGCGTACCTTGTTAACCGTCATATCATAATCCACTTTAAGGTATCCTTCTCAATGGTAGACATTGGCAATCGTTATTATTTTACATTATTCTTAATTGAAAAACTTTTAAGAATGGATACAGGGAGTGCTCTGAGTGCTTTTTCAGCCATAAGCTCAGACAAATTTTATCAAGTTTGTCTATAAATACACCATTTATAATTATCATGTCTATCTTGCCCCAGACATTTCAGTCACCTTATATGGATATATAATTCTGGTGAGATTAAACTGACTTGAAATATGACCGAAAAGTACTAAATTAATAACAGTTATCTGATATTGCTAGATAACTAAAAACTTGTAGTCGTGTCTGTTTTCTGTCATATATTAATCTTCAAGATGATTAAAACAAATAAAGGAAAAAGACAATAAAACAAACAAGAACGCAAGCAAAAATCTCCACGCATGTAGGTGCTTTAATTGACCATATTTCATATGTTAAGAAAAAAAAATGTTTGAATTAAACCAAAGTTTAATCCTTTGAAAATTAAATTCAAACTTAAAACAAACATTAAATGTTTACAAATTTAGAAACGAAACACGATCCCTCGTTCAAGAGGGCAAGTAACTGTCAAGGCTCCTAACACATTGATTAAAGTGGTATGTTATTGTTAGCACTTAAAACATCCGAAAACTAACTAGAGCTCCGCGAGTCGGATGTCTCGCCTTGTGAACTGTATAGCTGTCATTTAGGCATATTCGTCTTAACAAATATAGGTTAATTATAAACACCACTCCTATTATGTGCATGTACCTTAAACTTTAGTGACATTTGAACTGATTGTAACAATGTTACACCAGGATTTGATATAGCTTGAATTTGTTCTTATTATTTAGGAGAAATTGTCCGGACAAAAATAAAGTATAATAATTATCAAGGGCAATAACTCTAAAAGCATGAAATACAGAGTACCAGTTCTTGTGCAGTGCTCTTCTTCTCGATAGGATCTATCATCCTATGAAGTGTCAACTCCATAGCTTTTAAAGTTTAGATGAAATGTATAGGACAAAAATAAAGTATTATATTAAACAACAAAGGGCAAACTCCAAAATCATGAAGTACAAAGTGCCGGTTTTGGGCAGTGCACATTTTCTTGAGATCTAGCATCCTAGGAAGTTTCATATCATATCAATAGCTTTTATAGTTTAGAAGAAGACACGAATGAAAGATGAAAATTAACAAAAGGCAATAACACAAAAAATAAGAAAAGCAGAATACCAGTTTTTGTGCACTGCAATTTTTCTAAATAAGATCTATAATCCTCAGAATTTTCTAAACAAAACACTTATAGTTTAGGATAAATGGCCAGGACAAAAATAAAGTAAGGAAATTAACAAAAGAAAAAAAAGAAGTACAAAATACTGGCTTCTGTGCAATACACTTCTGCTTAATGAGATCTATAATCCATGACGTTTCAAGTCCATAGTTTTCATAGTTATAGAGAAATGGCTTGGACAAAATATTAGGTATAAAAATTAACAAAAGGGCAATAACTCAAAAAAAAAAGAAATGCAGAGTGCTGGTTCTTATACACTTCACTTTAAAATTTTATTAATAAGATCTATCATCCTGTTTCAAGTCCATAGATTTTATAGTCTGGGAGAAATGGCCCGGACAAAAATAAAGTATGAAAATTAACAAATGGCAATAACTCAAAAATAAAAAGCACAAAGTAGCAATTCTTGCGCACTACAATTTGAGTCCTTAAAAAGAAGCATGTATACCAAGTTTGGAGTCAATCCGACTTATAGTGACGAGCTTTGCTCCGGACAAGACCTAGGTGACGTCGACGCCAATTCCGACGGCGACGCCTATAACGACACAGACTTCGGCGCCGCCGACAAAAATAGTCCCTATATGTCGCCTTTTCAATGCGACACAAAAAAGTATAGTATTACTCTTTTCAGTCCAATTATTTTGTAATTATTTATAATATTTGATTAATTAATATGGAACATGGTGACATTTTCAAGTTGAGAAACTGGTTATACATGTATGATAAAGATACAACGCAAAAGAATATTGTCGGACTAGTTTGGGTGGCTATCGTGGAAACATTTTTTTATTTTATCTTTTGTTTCGGATACCAATTTTTATTGAATGTGCAGGGCTTCTGAACAGACAAAATGCATTACATATTCACAGATAAATGTCATTGAATATTAGTATTCCCTTAGTTTTGCGTAGGTTTATATCCTGTTTCATATGCAATATCGATTCCCATCTGTTTTTCTATTAACTAAAACGTTTAAAGGATTCTCACGCAATACATGCATTACACACACGGTGAATGGCACCATTAATCTAGCACTTTATAAATGTAGATAATATAGCATTTGAATCACATATTGTGATCACAAGCGCAATATTAATCAATTTCCGGTAATGCTCTGAAATCAGTTTAATGTTCGTATGCAAAACACACAGGTAGCAAATTTGTAAATATAGATCTCATAATGAATTGCGGTCATTCATGTTTTGCATTTTTATTTATGCAATGCAATACTATTAAACATCAGAATTATGAAATATTAATCAAATTGCTCGCTATTAATCATGAACCTTTCTTGGTGTTCTTCCAATGTCATTTGAAGGAAATTTCACTTTTGCGTGAAAAATATTTTTTTCTGTTGCTTTTCGACCATTGATTCATGCAAATTAGGGTTGGATATTGAAAATGTCGGTGCTAGAAAAAAATTTTCTACTATAGTGATACAATGTAAATACGCCTAGAAATACTGCAATTTATCATCAACAAACTTATCTCTTAATAACAAAAAATGGACAAACAATGGGTCAATAGCTTTAAGATGCCATGATATCTGTCTCATAGATATACAAATAGTGTCATAAATCATTTAAAGTACTATTTACCAAAATGCAAGCCAAAGATGGTTCAGATGATTGGCCAATGAGTAACAATTTTGAAATACTTACAGGTTAACTTAAAAAAGCTTTTTCAAATAGAAATAAAATGCTTTCTGTGGCATAATGGACCTTTAAGAACACTTAAAATATATAAATTGTCACTATGAAGTAGCTGAAACACGTTAGAAACGTGCTTAATGACGTTAAAACAATAACCAATAAGAAAAAAGAAAAATGTATTAAAAACCTTATTTTCAGGAAGTGTGCATTAAATATAGCAATGCTTGGATAAATTTAAATTGATGCTTTTATATCAAGTCAGGAAAAAATCTTAATTTATTCCGACAAACCTGTTCAAAAATGACTTCTGTAAAACATTTTACGACTAAATCATCTTATCTCATTAATTTGCAGATTCAAAGGGTAATATCTATATCTAGTACAATAGTTTATAGAATTGATAAACAGTAAATTATAAAATTCATAAACAGTAAACATTTTTAAAAATGTATTTTCTATTTTTCTGTCTTTTTTAGTTTTCCTGATTTTCGGAAAATAAGTAACACAGAATGGGTTTGCTATTTAATACACGTTTAAGTTACTATGCAAACGTAATTAAATACTCTGGAAGATCAACATAATATTATGCCGTTCTTTTATGTTGAGCAGTTGTACAGAGTTGCCACATACTTCGGGTCAGTATTGTTATATTTTTCTGACCCTTTTCATTTTTTCAAGCACTTTTAAGACTTGAAAATTGAGTACCGTTCATACCGGTGCTAGGGGCGTGAGGAATGTTGCACTTTTACTTTATCCTTCGTGTACATATTCAATTAACTCGAATCTGCAATGTTCATGCAATTTGATTGTGATTAATGCTTCCAAGAATTAGGGATCACACTCTTTCTCCAGATTTTTAAAACAATTTAGCAATGATTTGGTGCATGCGACACACTCTCAAGTTTTAATTTATCGTCAATTTGGTTCGTAATTCATAATTGGATAGTCTCAGCTAAAGACATGCTTTTTATCTGCTTTAAATGAACAGTGGAAAATAGATGCATAATAAAAAAGATGATGTTAGATATCAACATCGAGGCGATTGGTGCAGGGAAAAGGGCAGCACAAAAACGAATTTTAGGTTCAAAATCATCACTGAGGTGTAATATGTAATTATGCTATGGAGGAAATGATAATTGATCATAAGTTGCATCTATGAAACCGTCAAACTGACTCGATTAAAATAAGAGAAATTGTTAATATATGGTACGTTCAATACTGTAATATTTTTGCCATTTCTTTGTATGGAAGAAACACATTTCATAAAAAAAAAAATATGATTCATCCTTTTGGTTAAATGTCATGCACGTATCTATTAATAAGACATTTCAGAAACTAATTAAACTGATATATTATGATAAGTTCAAAACCTGTATGCAATAGGAATCCATTTGACATTTTGCTAAATGTGAAGGTCATGTTTTTTTTATCAATGAGAATGTATTATTTAGTATCACAAAACTTGGAATTTATGTTTTTAGTTCATGTTATGTAAGTTGTCTGAAATAATATAGATAACCTTTTAATTTGCCCGTGGCGAAACTTTTTCTTAGAAAAAAACGTCAAAAATTTTGCAATTGAAAAAGAAACAACTTTATTTGACTTGTTTTTATTCTTTTACAACATATTTATTCACTATAAATCATAATTAAATATATAATCATTGTGATGAAAAATATTAAATGCGTCTAAAAGAGGATATAATGATCTTGTAATTAATAATTGGTTATGCATCACTTTGTATAATTTAATGCCACATAATTATTTCTCAGAAACAAAAACATTATCATGTATTTACAACGGACTTATATTAGTTTTGCATTTTGTCATCTTGAAAAAATATAGCTACCAAAGGACACTAATTCTCAGGGAAATGCAAGTCTTTGTTAAAATCTAAAGAAACAAACATAAATATATAAAAACATGTAATCCCCACACAGGGTCACACATGATATAATTCAATTTTAAGTAATTTCTTAAAAAGATGAACTAAGTTGGCTTGATCTCTACATCCTACAAAATAGTTTCTTTAAAATCAATGACGGACTTCCACCTAATTGCACATTGCTAGTCAACCATTTACAAGCACCTCACCCTCGCGACCACAACAAATGCAAGTGTCTCTAAATCTTATCATGACCTCATTCAGTTTGTGAAAAAGTGTAAGTCTTAGACACGGGGCCTTATATCAGGGGATTTATAAAGGATGGTCCTGGGTTTGTTTTCCTACGTATTATGCTTCAGCAATGACGTAACATCGTGGACTGGTTAAGTATATTCAGTGAAATGCTCAAACAGATAATAAATAGAAGGAAAATATCAATAAAGGCTTGCAATGATAAATTTTAGGCAAGTAATTATCTCTTCAGCTCTTGCTTTTCCTTCCCTTACTTTGCATTTCTTATTTCATTTGTTCTTTTTTTTAAATCCTTTAATAATGATTACTAACTAATATGATGAGGTTCATAAACATCATGAAGTATAATGGCTATCCCTTAAACGTACTTGAAAAATGTAATAAACTTCGGTTAAAGCCATGTTTTAGGGGGGATTTTATTTATATTAATTAGCAATTAAAATTAGCTTGTATTGGAAAATGTTAGAAAAATATGAAACAGTTTTACAGTTAGAATATGACATAATTTTGTGATGATTTGCTGTTATTTATAAACAGTTCTTGCGGTGAAGAAAAAAAGAAAGACCAAAAAAAAAAGAAACAATAAGCTGTTTATTATCCAATTAAAGAGTAACCTGTACCAAAATAAATATAAAAGATTGCATTATATATATTATATACGCCGTCCTCGAATTTGCGTGATTTCAAATGCTGAAATTCTAAAAATTGGCAAAATTAGAAATAGATATTTTGACATGATAGGTACAATTTCAAATTGATTTTTGTTTAAGCGTCTGATAAATGTTACCATAGTGTAATTGCGTATAACCGAACTACGCGACGTAAAACACAAAAAGAAAACGATGTTTTCTGTGTCCATACTCGTGGGGATATTTTCACTTTTGAGCTACTAAGGATGCCAGTCTGTTTGTCTGAATATATACTTATTGACAATATACTAAAACGAATTTTGAATTAAAGTGACATTATGCCCATCCAATGGTATAAATGAGTGAACAAGTGAATGTCAAAATAAATTTCCTTTTACCATAATTCCTTTCAATATAAAACATAATTTCACATTAACAAAAAGAACGCATGGATTCAAAAGGAATTTTCGTAAATATCTGCTAGAATTTACTAGCAATGTTCATTTCGTAAAAAGAGTGGGGCAGTCTTTTTAGGCAGATTTAAATTTAACCCTAAACATTTTCCAATATGACATGTATGAACTGTTGTCATTCACCTTTTTAACAGTCAATCTTTTGAAATATGTAGTCAGTTCAGCTTAACTCGACAATGAAAATATGAGCATAGTGTCACTTTAAACGAACATTAAATTTTCTCAACAAACAAACTGGTTTACTTAGGTTAACAGTCCATTTTCCATTAGAAAATGAACACACAGTTCAGATTTTACAAAATGCAAAGACCCAGAACAATTGGTAGTATGCATAAAACAATATATAAAAATACATAAAAGAAAACGGCAAAATATCATTCTTAAGATGATAGCTTTATATCATATGAGAAAAAAATGGTTAAACTTTAAAACAAAATATGGATTTAAACTCCAATGGGTATATCACTTCAACAAAGAAAATATGAAGTGTGGCCGGTTAGATGTCACTAAGGCACTGTTTTATACAAGAACAGGATAAAAATAATTAAAATTATAAGAAATATCAGCACATGATACCCTGAGTTACATTCAATAATTGTTATAAAAAAATTGTTAAGTTAAACGCATTTTCTTTTTACCTAGTAAATAATATGAGCAATTATTTTAATTAACGAGACGACTCGGTCGGTTTTGAATTATGTCAGCTTGAAAGTTAGATACAAGGTCCCATTAATAAATTTCTAAGAGAAACTGTTCGTCCTTGTTTAGGTTAATTATTTACATGACAAAATTATTTATTTAACCTTTTAACAGTTCTTGCCGTGGCAAAAAAAAGAAAGAAAGCAAAAAATAAGAAAAAATCATAAAGATATGTGTTATCCAATAAAAACAGTAACTTCTACCACATTCAATAATATTTTAGTAAATGGTTTTGCATCTAGAACTTTTTTTATCATGCACGAGACTCAAAATCGCGTGACTTCAGATGCTGAAAATAAAAATAAAAATATGTTCACATGATTTGTACAAGTTTCGGATTATACTTATTTATTTTAAACGATATAAAATAAACTATAAATAAATATCGTTCTATTAACTTAAAGGAAGTTTTAATAAATGAACATTTTTTTCTTACATATTGCAATAAAAAATGAACTTAAATTTACAATAAAATTAACATAGTATGTACAGCAAAATCAGTGTTTCTTTTTCATTAGTCCAACATTTTGCAAAATCAGCATTTCGAACTAATGAATGATTTTGAATATTTGAGAATGTCTTCTTTTAGTTGTCATAAATTAATAACATGGTATTTTATTCAACATTTTGTTCGGCTGAAATTTTTTCTCAATTTGCGAAACAAGCAAAATGTTCCCAGTTACACAACATGTTGCTTTGACAATAATGAATATTTATGCACAGAAATCTCGTACCATGAATTGATTTTGCAATTAAATAGAACAATGACAATAAATAAAATGCCTAGAATGTAGAACCGATTATTTGATAATGCTTTGGGAAACCAACATGTGTTATAGTTTACGACTTAATCATGACAGATATACTTACACTACAATATTTGTTCTATGATGACGTCATGTTGGATATGTCAGCCTCAAGGTTAAAGAATCATGGTTAATCTGTTTAATGTGCTTGACCTCGATAACCTCTAATCATACATCAAACTATACTTTTGTATTCCGCCAATTCGTAACCAGTTTAGTTTATATTATATACGTTCATGACATACATTCGCGTTGTTCACTTAAAAATTGAGTAAGATCCAATACATATGTTAAAAAACATAAACAAAGTTGCGATAACTCTGTGTCCTTGCACTTCATAGCAATTATATAGAAACGCATTTAATATTGACAATAAACAATATTCTAATATTATGTTGACATTGGAATGTGTATCTTTGAAACATCGTCCTATATCGTTATGAATTATCCCTATAGTAAGAATAATAAATTATTATAGCTCTTGTCATTAATGCAGACCTTGATTAAATAATGTTTAGTCCTCAATTTCCTAAATTGAACCTCAGTCTATGTTTTTCATCCCATTTGGATATAATAAAAACAAAACTTTACCGATTAATTTCTTCTTTAATTGTATTTTTTGTTTACTTTAACACAATGTTATCACAGTTTAAAATTATTGAAAATACCTTTTTTTTGTCCATAACTGAATCTTGTCGGAATGATTGAAGATGAGGACAGCAAATGTCTAGCGTGTTAAATGATGCAATTTGTTTTTTTTTATTTATCAGTCAATTTTTTAAAAGCTTTAGTATTTTAATTCAAATTTTAGCATTTTCAATATGGTACAGATTAAGGAATACCCTCATCCCGTGTACTATTTTGAGCACTGGCTCAGGCATGATCAACTCAAACAATGTCTTTCTGTGCATTCTTTTTTAAGCAAGAACGTGCATCTGAGTTGAACCACTAACGTCTTGTAAGCTATCTAGACCGTTTCCTCACATAAAACACATAATATAATTAAAACATTCATCATACCAATTATTGGTACACTAAATCAGAACTGATTAATTAACAATGTACATATGCATTGTAGCGTACTTGACTCTGGGGAAGAAACAAATCAGTATTTGTAGTTTTTTTAAAAAAAGTTTATGTTCCTACAGTACGTGTTGTTATTTATATACTTATAAACCCTACCGTTTCATAACTTTTTGCATGTATTCATATATACAAATATTAGTGAAGACAAACATTTTGTCACCTCACAATTTAACACCTTTTTTTTCTCAATCGCGATTATAACGAATTCTATCATTATAATATACTTCAAAGTTTTCTCTCAAAATTGCAAAGAAATGTCTATCTTGCGTTGATTTTTTTCATCAAAATTTATTTCAAAGTGCTGCAAGAGAGTCAAATGATTTTCAGTGTTGGTTTTACGTTAACTTATGATCGATGTTTGGTCGTTTTAAGCCTCACAAATCATATTTTTTCAAAAAATATAGAATATGGAAACTTTTGTAAAAAGGGATATTGTGTGAACATCTATTTCTTTGTTTTAGAATGAATCCATTGGACATATTCCAAAATTATCTGTATATTTCACAGTGTTGAAACTGTCATATAATGTGTTTAAATCAAGGACATTGCTATACGAATCTTCGGTATAGATTTTGTTTGTTATTTACTTCTTGTAACGGGGCGTCCGTTGCCGAGTGGTTAAGGTCGTTGACTTCAAACCGCTTCCCCTCACCGCTGTGGGTTCAATCCCGACAGGGACTTCGGATTCTTTCATGTGCGGAAGCTATCCAGCTAGCTTACGGAACGTCGGTGGATCTACTCAGGTGCCCGTTCGTGCCTGAAATAATGCACGGAAGGGAACATGAGGGCTTCCGCCACCAGTAAAAGCTGGAACGTTGCGATATGACCTATACTGTGTCGATGTGACGTAAAACCAAAAAAAAAACAAAAACAAAAAAACAAAAAAAAACTTCTTGTAACATTGAAATATATGTGGAAATATTTCTTTGTTTTCTAAAACAAAACGTAGATCATGTTTTGTTTATATGCTGCAAATACATTTGTAAGTTAAAGTAAAGAACAAATTGTCTCCGAAATGTGGGTAAAATATAGTGATTTGATTTTTGTTAATTTTCCGCGGCGGAAAAAATGAGGACGATGCTCAATGTTAAATGGACATTTCTCAAACTCAATCAATAGATTAATCATATAAATCTTGTTTAAGCTTGTTTATAATCAAATTAAAATCAAGCAAAGGTGTATTTTTATATAGTTGATATAGGACATTTAACATTGCATAACTACTGATTGTATGTAAATTTTCATAAACACATGTTTATATTTTCTAAACATAAGAATTCCTTTCATCTAATGAATAAAATAACGTCCAATGTATAAATGATCGATTAAAAAACTGGCAATGACATGCAAGTTAATGGGACTGTCATGTTAATCATATCTACAAATGTCAGAAAAATTAAAAACTGTGACAAATACTTAAGTCACTTAAATATCAATTAATGCTTTTAGCATAATATGAAATAAGAGAACCGGAAGTACAATGTTGTGTGAAAGATAACAATAAGGAAATGCGAGAAAAAGATATAATAAAAGGTGTGTTTATAAGAGGATATTAATAAATATAAACCATCCATACGAAGCTTTATATGAGGGTGTTCGTAGCCGAGTTGTTAACGTTAAAACTTTCTAACAACGTGCCCCTTTCTGCGAATGATTCGAATTGTATGGAACTTTTTATGTGAGAAAGATATTCAGCTACCTTAGTTAATTTAAAAGATGGTGCTACTATTAATGCACGCTCGTGTTATAAATGATAACAGAGGGACACCTGAACACTTACTCCACCAATTAAGCTAGAATGCCAACGTGTGATCTTCTCATTCATGTTGTAATCTTAAATCCAACAAAACAAACAACTTCGTTTGTATTTTGCTAGAAATGTCTGACACTATCCGATGTCTATCAAATGAAGGTTAAATGTGGACGGTATGCAATGTTGCTTGTATTTCAACCCTGTATTTAAGATAAAGGCGACGACAAACGTAATTTTATAGCTGGTAATTATATTCTTTAACACTCACTATTTTAATCATTCCTGCATCTTTTCATGTAATGTAACTAGCAACGTTAAGTGAATTGTGTTAAATGCATTCTGTTTAGCAATAATATTTTATCGTTATTCTATATTTTTGCAAGGTTACGTGCCATACTTGAAATGTCATTGACGCATGGGAAAATGACTATAATTGCAATAATTTAGGTTGAATAGAGGATGAATTCCCCCGTTATCTGTTCCTTTCATACAAAACACACCAGTCACACATTGCTGAGATATCAAAGTAAACTTTGTGTCATAACAAAACGTCAACTGAGTAGTGGTTTGCTTGTTACATTACTTTTGCCATGCTTACATCGAACGGTAAAACTTACAATGTTTAATATTATTCTGAGTATATTTCATGGTTATCTTTGTTTAAAACCCTCCGATTGATCAATATATGATTATTTATATCCATATATTTATGCTTCTAGTTTCTTTGAAATTCTTTTGGGTTTATTAAATATATTGTAGTCTTTGTTAAAGGAGTTCCTTTTACAGTCACTGTGTAGTTTTTTTGTTTAGTCAATGCTCGTCCTAGCTATTATTCCTCATTGAAATTTTGTGATTATGCAACCATTGCCAGTGTGTTCTGCCTAATACAAAATGCGAGACATCATTTATCTATCACGCTAAGTATCAATGTATTCCAATAATAGTAATAAGTTTTCTTCCATTTTGCTCATCTCACTTAACACATCAAATAGATTTGTTAAATATGTTGAGCCTTATATGTTAAGGATATATATATTGCATTCTAACACGACCCGCATTTTTCCTTATTGAACAAAGAAGAACCGAAAGTGTGAGAGTCACTGTTTGACGCTCTATATTTAGACATGTGACGTTATCATTATACATGTGACGTAACCACTATAAAATCCGACGCGCTGACAATTAATACGGAAACAAACCAGGCGCAATTTTGCTTAATAGCAGGTACGGCAGCATTTTTTGTGTTTATGTCGTGTTAGAATCGAAATAAAATATCCAAATCGGTGATTTTATTGCTGGATAATATCACTGTTTGTCGTTCGGATGCACATCATTATACTACTCGGGCTACGCCCTCGTGATATAATTCCTCGCATCCGAACTCCAAACAGTGATGTTATTGAGCGATACAATCACAGTTTGGGATATATTATTTCTTAAATACACATATATTTTATATATTATTTTACAATAGTGAACCAAACAATCGAGTGGGTTTTAGAAAGGGCAATCGTTGACAAGTGTTTATATATCTATGATGTTTTTGTGGTATACATGTTATTAAATAGTAGTATATCAAGCAGTTAATGTCACAAAAAGTAATAAAAGTGTTAAAAGACACAACAAATGTTTTCGTTTCCTTGATTGGTTTATTGTTCCAATGCCTGTTTTAACGAGTCTGCTATTGGTTACTCGGTGGTCGGCCCATTAAAAAAGAAGAATAAAAATATTTCATGTACTGCTTGTAATAAGTCAATACTGATCTCTTCGACTACGAATCCAACATAAATTTTGAATCAACGATGCGTGACTAATTACCATTAGAATCAATATTTGGGATTAGTTGTAAATCATGGTATTGAGAAAAAAGATATATGTACTTATGATTTAAAGTTATATTTGCTTATTACCTTAACAGTACAAAAGATGTGAATACCAACTGATACTGCAGGGTAATATGAAATTATGATGATCTTCTTTTTTGTCTTAATTTCACTGTCGTGTATGGCTTACATAATGCCTTCAATATTTTAGTTCAGTCTCAGGATTTTCCTTCTAATTTAAAGAAAAAATGATAAAATATATTTTACACTAGAACTTAAAGAATAGTTTTTATTTAATGTGAAGGATATTTTTTGATCACGTAATTTATGTTCTCTGTGAATTTGTTATATAATTCAGGGAATTCCCCAGGTTTTTTTAAGCGCTACATTTGTTTAATTAGACTGGGGTGGGTGCGGGAGGGGGTCTTGACCCCCATACCGCGTGTCAAAATTTTTTGCCATTTTAGGTGTCAAGATACTGCTGTGGGCTGTTTAAAAACAAATAATGAAAGCTTTTCACTTGATAAACATTTTCTTAATTTTTATTATTTACTTTTTCCATTTCCAACAATTCAAATAAATAAACAATTGTATATAAACAAAAGTTCACAACATGTGATCAACATTTATATGAATGTGTGTGTCCCATTTAAATGAGTATATTTCAGTTGTTTTTTCTTCATTAACATCATTAAAAGTGGGCCTGTCTTCTAGGTTTGTTGTCCTTCCATGCCTTGACTGCCTTCTCAAAGTTGAAAGATTCTAATGGGGGTCCTTGAAGGGAGACGGCAAGAAGATAGTTTAGAACTTTAACAGAATCCTCGCTCACAATCTGAAATTAATAAATGAAAGTAATCATTTATGTTAACCTCATGGCTTTTATTTATATTGTTTGTTTGCTAGGATTTTTGAAAATTTAAAACTTCCAGCCTGTTTAAACTTAACTAAGTAAAAAAAATATATTTGAATGTTGAAAAACTTCTAGCAAAGTGTTACACATCTGCAACTGTCATTGGAATTTCATTAATGTTCAAGAATGAATGCATTATGATTTAATAATAATTACCTGCAGTAGAGGTTTGGAGGAGGGGACCCACAGCAGCAATTCTGTAAAGAGCTGGAGGACTGGTAGAAAGGTTGCCAGTAATCCAGGTCATGGCCTGGTCGGCTGACTGAACAGTCCCCTCTAGACTGGCACGTACCTGGTGCGGCACTGCTCCATATCTACACCAATGTGCCTGGCCAGCTCCTGTATGTCCTGACAAACCAATGCCAAGGGGTAAGACAGTAAATTGCACTTCACAAAGCTGTCCATGAACAGACTCGATTAAGGAGGGCCTGCAAAATTAATTTTTTTTTCATTTTGGGGATTCAGTGAACAGACACAGATTACAAGATATTTTTAATTAAACAAGAAAATGACCAATTGGCTGTCACTAAGTGGGATTGTTGATGTAAAGTTTTTGTTGTTGTTTTCACTCAGTTGCAAGTTGATAATAAACAGTCGTAAATGTTTTCAATGTTAAAGTAGCCATCAACCAAATTTATTTCTGAATATCTATGCAGTTTAATCCAAGTAAGATACGATTATCTTGTATATATCAAAAAGCAAAATGATCCTGAGACAGTTTCAAAGACATTGCTCACAAAAAAACTCTTAGAATTGATAGTGAACTAGGCTTCCCTTATTCATGTTAGACATATTATTTTTTGAAATCTTAATACTACAGTACTGCCTAGACGTAACGATCATAAGAAAGTGAAAGATGAAATTGAAAATTACACTTATATCAAGCAATTATTCATCATTATATCATAGAATCTACACGGTGGTTCTTTGAAATTGTAGTTATCTGTTTAAATGAGACGCCTCGAGTAGAATAGAACATAAAAATCAAAGAATTAGATTTTTAAGACAGATTACATTAAATTTAATCTAAAAAACAAGATTAATGGTTTTAAGCCTGCAATTCAAAAATTAAGCTTTAGATAAGCTCATTTGTCAGCAAATTTGGACCTTTTAATCTCCTTTTTTGTTAATTCTAAGTTGAACCTCCTCTCCTCCTACACTTATCTTTTTTGTCGTTATAGTTGTTGTTGTTTCATGCCAATCTGATCTTGAAAATGCGAAGAAAAATAAAATGTTCAGTAAACTGTAGAAACTGATTCGGGATGTTATTATATCCTTTAACAGAAGACATGACAATTTGTCGTAAATCATATTCGACAGCATTATACTGAAGATAGTTGTTTTGCTTATGAAATGTTTTGGTTTTCAAATTTCATAATATTTTGTATATTCATTTGATGCGAAAATCATCAGATTGGTGGCAAAATGGTTTAACCGTTTATTTTCCTCTGGGTCATCAAAATCATTTAACAATAAGGCCGCCACTTCAAACTACTCTTGTTGGCGGCTTAGAATGGTAAATTAGCAATAATGGCCTTCTCAGAAAGTGAAAATAATATTGAATTCCTTGCTGAACTCATTTAGTTTTCTAGTCGTATGTTGTGTGTAAAACGTTATAGACTTAATCTTTATAAACCATGCAAAAGTACACTGAATTTGATATATATTATTGTTGCCCAATATTGAAATAAAATAAAAACAAAACATGACAGACATATTTTTTTTCCTGTTATACTGTCAGCCTTACACATTTAAAAGACATAGCTACTTGAAAAAATGAACAATTGGTCAAAAAAGATAATGATAATGCCTCAATTCTTCCAATTAAAGGGTATTGCTTTACAATAAAATCATGTTGATATAATAACAACAAAAATAATTACCCATGTATGTTGCTGGCAAGTGTGAGATGACATAAATTTAAAAAGCAGGGACTAAGTATAATCATCATAAAATCTTCATACTAAATCACTTAGAATTCTAATTTCAACATTGTTTGTTCTTTTTTTTGTTCTTTCAAACGATATTTTGATACTGTTAAACATATCCAAATGATACATTGCTATAGTTTTTATCAATACTTGAAGTACTAACGGAAAGTGTGTCCAATTGTAGACCTCTTTACTTTAATGCTTTAATGAAAGCACAGTCATTTTTGACTGAATAAATATAGATCTCCGTTTCCATTATCGACTAGCCTGCGTCAAACAAAATTGCAGACAACGTGTTTGTTCTGCATTGTGACATCACCAAACGTCGTGTGATAAACTCAGGTTTATTTCATTTTTAGATATGTTCAATATGTCACGACATTAAATATGTAAATTCATTAAACTTGAAATAGACTTCGTATGTATTCGGTATTTTCTGATATGTTTTCCGCGATGGTGTCAAATTAGTTCTAATTTTTCTAGAAGTGGTATATCGAATAACCTTTTCGGGAATTTCAACTTTATTATGCTTTGAATTTATCACGCTGCCTAACATGTGACGCATTAGAAAATATCCTAGTCAAAATGACTCCTGTCTACCTCCGAGGAATAGTTGTGTTATTGATCATCATTCGAGGAACTTCACACAATCTAGAACGATAATAGCATACAACATGTATGTAATACTACATGTGCGATATTTACCGCGGTTCACTTAAACCTATGCATTTTTTAGGATATTTTGAACTTAGACAAGTGTCAGACTGATTGCTCATCTGGGTTGTTAAATATGTAAAATTCTTCTGTTCATTAAATAACAGATTATCATGCTAGAAATGTCCAAGAAAAAACAATTTCAATTAAGTGTGCTGTACATTATAAGTGCAAACTTAGATGTCAATGTGTACCAGAAACAAATGCAAGACGTTTCAATAATATTTCTGTCATTTTCAGGACAATCAAATGCAATGATCTTTTAAATAAATACATGCCGTTGATAATTCAAACCAAATTGATTTGAACTTCTTTGAATAAAGAATCGACAGGAATAGTTTCAGAGTGTCCAAAATCAAAATATTTTTTTCGGCGGCAATTTGTTTTATTAGTTTCTCATTATCTTAACTTAAGACAATATATTTTAGTTTAAGTATGACTCTACTAACCTTGTTATATTTCAATATGCGAAAAAGCTACTATTACTTGACCTTTCGGTAACATCTTATTCACGTCCACCTGCCATGACGTAAAATATAGTAGAACGATAAGCCGATAAACCCGACGAACAAATAGATTCTTATACAATCAAAAATCTAATCATCTTATTTCCATTTGAATTATTTGTTACATTCACGCACATTCGTTATGATAGACAAGATAATTATGAGCCTAGAACCTCCTATAACTAATAGGTTCGTATGAAATCAGAGATCTTATTCATTTTGTTTCCATTTCAATAATTTATTACATTCATGTCCAATGGTATGATAGACAAAATATTATAATCAATTCAGCCAATAAGAACTTATAGGTTCGTAATTAGAGATTAAATTCGTTTTTTAAATTAATGTCACTTTATATAATCTGCCATTTAAATTTCACATTAGATGTGCATGATTGTTATACTTCATTGATATGAACTCCTTGATAAAAATGCTGATTTCAGACGGCTACTAAAATGATAAAATGATTGACTGTGCAGCCAACAAATAAGCAGTCCTTTTCCAAGAAAATACATAAACATGTAAATGATAAAATGATGTATATACTGTAGGTTTTAAAACAGCTATCTGCTTAGCGGTTAAATCAGATTGTGGGATTCTGTATTCTCTATTTTAAATGACTGTTAAATGAATTTTGTCGTAGGATATATTTACAAACGTCGGAATAATTCGAGAGTTTAAAAATGTGCGAATGTCTAAATGTGATAACATTTATTTGATAAATACAAACGATCATTTATTTTTAACGTAAAATGCCCAATTAAGGTATCATAGCGTAATTAATTTGAAAGAGACTCTACCATACACATTTTGTTTGTCAAGCGTTAATATGCCTTTGTTAATCGTAAAACTATGCATTCCTATAAAAATCTGTTTTGTCATTAATTTCACCGAACATACATGGTGATCGTGTTTTAAAGATCTAATAATTATATATATTATTTGATGCGCATAGATGTTCACTGTTATTACATTAAACATGTGCGTGCCCTTCTAATAATTAACAGTTAGCATAACAAAATATTCTTCAACTACTTACGGAAACTATAGACTCAATGCAATTTACCTAAATCTGAAACATATAAAAATATAACGCAACATGCCCGGTCAGAAGACGATATTTCAAGTTTTACTTTAAACATTTTTCTGATATATATATAAACTAGTTTCCAAATTTTCATTTGTTGGTCAATATTCAAATGCAAACAACTTAATTTTTGGTCAAGTTTCGGTAAACAAACCTTACTTTACGCTTAAAAAGAAATTTTAAATGAATCATCGGTATGAACGTTTCGTTCTTTTCTCTCATAAATTGTACTGTTAACGCGAATGCAATGTGAATATAATTAAAAACGTAATTGAAGAAATTGAAAAGAAAAACTATAAATAGCTTGGAATGATAAACCGGAAGGAAGTTATTATCTTCTAAGCTATTGCAGTTTTTTTTATTCTTGCACGGCTTTTCTTTTTTATAATTACAATTAATTAGTTAATGTAATGATGAGGTCCGTAAAATCAGAAAGTAGTCCGGCTTTGAAATTTGTCATCCTTATCGGCCTTTTATGTAATGTTGTTCTTTATGTACGTCAAAGCTATGTCATAGTGAGGTTTTTATTGACAGCAATAAGCAACAATTAAAATAAATTTGAATGATATAATATTACAAAACTGTGACTCCCCGGACACTTGAGCTCGTTTAAGGATAACAAAGATCGGTAGTGATATTTTGCTATAGAATTGAAATAAGGATAAGCGTTTGTTAGAATTATTATGGCCACAGCGTAATTGTGAAAGCCCGAAATACCTATTGAAAGAGATGTGCATTCCGATAACAAATGATGTCATTTTTCTCCTAACTCTAGGGAGATCTTCACTTTTTAGTTAATAAAGATGTAAATCTCTGTGTCTGAATATAAACTAATTTACAGTATACTGAAAACAAATTTTGAATGAAGCCTAACATGAGATTTTCTAAAAAAAACATATTCAATTTTTCTAGGTTAACCATCCACGTTTCTTTAAAGTATGAGCAGTAAGATAATTTATTAACAAAATGCAAATATCCTAAAATAGCGGGAAACACCAGCAGTATGCATACTAAAATATATACTTATACATTATGGAAAACGGCTATTTTACATTCTTAGGATAATAGTTATATACTTAATGATAAGAAAAGAAAAAAAAAGCTTTAGAATTTAAAACAGATTCAATGGATTTAAACTCTAATGGCCACGTATATCGATTAAAAAATGTATTTCAATTGTGAAAATATAAAGTATGACCGGTAAGTCGCTTATTAAAATAAGAGTATAATATAAAATAAAAAGAATATCAGAAATATTCCCAAATGATACACTGGGCTTAATTCAATGAAATTGTAAAAAAAGTTAAAAACCAAATAAATTGATGCACTTTCTCACTACCTGGAAACTTTCAGCAATAGTTTCAATTAACGAGACAACTCGTTTCGTTTTGCATTATGTCAGCATGAACTATTAGATATAAAACCCAAATAATTAATTTCTAAGAGAATAATAAGGATGAATGTTTCCAGTACACGACACACTTATTGATTTACCCTTACAACAGTACATGGGCGCGGAGAAAAAGATGAGAACAGATTAAGGAAAAACGTCAATAAATCTTTGTTTTATCCAAGTAAACAGTAACTACTACCACATCAAATAATATTGCTTTGCATCTAGGCTTTTGTTATGACGAGGCTCGAATTATCGTGATCTCAAATGCTGAAATGCTAAACAATATCAAAGGCAGAAATATATATTTTGACAATTTTGATTCTTGAAATATATTTTAAACGAAATAACATAAACTGTAAATTTGCATCCTTCTTTTAGGTACAATGAATGAATACTTTAGTTTGTATAATGCAATAAAACAAGAAACGAAATTTTGTTATATAAAAAATAAAGTATGTGCGACGAAATCAGTGTTTTTTTCACATCAGTCAAGCATTTTGAAAATTCCGCATTTCGGATGAATGAATGAGGTATTATATTAGCAACTTTCTTCTTTTAATTCTTGTAGATTGATATGATATTTTTCAACATTTGCCACACATATTAAAACATTTTTTTTTTCGTTGATTTTTGGCGAATTGAGAAACATTTAATCCATGTTTTGGAATAATTGAATAATCATATAAACAAAATCTCGTATTGTAAATTGATTATTCAATATAATGGGATATAAAATGGATTGAATATTTTCACGCTTTCTACGAAACTTTTTTTTTGATAAATGAAATTAAACAATTCTATAAATAATTGAAATAACATATATAACGCTCTAGATTACTTTTCTATTTTACATTTTTAGAATCTTTATAAGCATAATGTTGAATCAGTTTAAATCTACTTATTCTCTATAAAGTGTTTTTTTTTTCTGACGTAACCATTGTTTATTCTTTCAATAAAAAAATCTGTAGCATGCTTGTAAATTTTTATAATGTAAACATTGTACTTATTTATACAAACAAATAAAAAATAATTAAATACAATATAATTGGATATTGACGTAGACATATTGACACAGATATAGATATAGTTAAATACCTAGACCAGATTTAGATCTGATTAAATGATATTACTTTGTGAAACCAGCATGGGTTACAATGTACGACCTAATCATGACATATGTATACACACTAGACTGTTTGTCAAAGTAGTCTTTACTTAATGTCTCACAATATCTAAAAGGCAACTTTTACATATGCGTTTGTTTTAATACAGAAGTAAATGTGAGTACTCATTTTGGTGAAATATTATTGTCTGAAAGTTTTATGATTTTACATTGTTTAAAGCAGCACCCCTCCAGATTAATGTCAATGTTCATGAAAATTTTTGTTTCTGTATACATTTATTTGTCATTTTGTTTAGAACAAAACCCAATTGCAACAGAAAACGATATATTGGAAAATGCAAATATCACGTAACATTTGAGAATAAATTAATTATTTGCCTAAAGCTTTTCTCGTGAGCCATTACAAATTGAATTTACACGTAACAAAAACCCATGCTAAATTATTTCAATAGTTGTGAAAATATTGCTTATTTTAATTGTTTATTTAAACATTTATTTCACGTCTATAGAAGATTACAATGGTCATAAAAAATCCTCTGTCTGTTTTTCAATTCCAAAGCAAAAAAATAAAGTTGGGAAATGGGAAATAAACATCTCATCTCCTTTTGTCACGAAAGTTTCAACGTCTGCTATTTCCGTTAGATGACGTATTTAGGGACATGCTATCAGTTATTCGATTTCTAAATGGAAACTTTGAGTGTCTTTTATAGTATTTAACAAGATCACTAGAGTATTGCAATTCTGGATTGAATCAGATAATTTTCTAGAAAATACATTGATAGGCAAAATACGCATGTTTCTAAGACTTATATATACTTTGCTCAGCATTGTTGTTGTAATTTTATTATACTTTGAACAAATCTGACACAATCTAGTTTAAACATATTTTATTTCAAACCTTTTGCACATAGGAAATTCGAATACAATAATGAATAATACAATGCATTGCTGAAAAAAGGATCATATCTAAAAGAAATGAAAGTTTTATAAATAGCTTTTTCCTAACATAGGAATTTTAACTATAAAATGGACGGGTTTTGAACAATGTTTGAAATTGAATATTAAGTAGAAAAGGTGAACATTGTAAAAGATCAGTAACATAAGTAAAGCAAAGTAGCTTCTGAACGAAACGTGACTGATACTGATAAAAAATGCAATTCAAAACGCGATTTGATAAATTTAAATGTTACAAAAGTGTTATAATACGTTCTCAGTCTTCTGCAAGGTAAGACGTTTCCATCATATCACATCACGGTATTGAAATATTGGAGCATGTTTTCTTTAAGCTGAGTTTAACGTATGTATCATCAACACCGTAGAGGCCATAAAATGACCTTATCTTAACTGTTTGAGGAAGCGCTACTGTCACTGTCACAGAAGGGTTGGTGCATTAGTAGAACGTGTTTTGAATGACTGAGAATTGTGTCAATGTCAATTGACACAGCTTAGTAAATATTTCACTCTCCAACAAAAAGGGTCGTGTTCAACGTCCTTAAAACCAAATAAAGAAGGATACGATAGTGTCTTCAAAAATGTGGATTGGATGTGTGTCGGGGACTGCATCCTGTGAACGTTGGTTTGCCTTGTTGATCTCCATTCTCATATTTTTTAATAAAAACTTGTAAATACATTTAAATTAATGCAATATATAAGTAGGTAAATGTATTTAGTTTTTAGAAAAAAGATTCTGTAAACATTATTAACTGTCTAGATATCAATATTGAATGGCGAAGCACATCCCTTATATAGCAATATCTATTTTTAGTTCACAACGGATCCAAGACATATGGTACTATAAAATGAAATGACCAGCAGATTATAAACACGTGTATTCAATTATTCCGGGCATCATGATGATTGAGAATAACAGGAGAAAAAATCAAGCTAATAAGGGATATAAAGATGATTGACGATTGCTAAAGTGAATATACTTGATATGGTTATCAGGACAATTTGTTAGAACAGGGCAAATACCGGATAATAAGATATATCTGGAAAATTTGCGACTACAGGAGAAAAAATATCATACCATTAAATAAACCAGTTTGAAAAATTAGTGGTATATCTTTAATCCTACTTTGCTGAAGGTGATAAATTTCTAGGCAAAAAGATGATGTTGTTTTGACAGTTTTCGATATAAATGTAATCTATGTATAATGTGTAATTTGTGTAACTGTGTATTTTACCTCTACTTAAAACAGAAGGCCAATTTCGATATTATTGCGATTGAAAAAAAAAAGTCTGATTACATGAAACCATTTAAAAATACAAACTGCAACGGTTTTATCCAAAGTCCTCTAAACTGTGTTCAGATAATTGTTAATCTGAACGTGTTCCGGAAACGAACTTTCATCTTAATTTTTAAAGTTCTTTATCTGCTTATTATCTTTAGTGAAACTTCTATTTATAAAGCCATTATATTATCGTAGTATGTCTTATTTTCATACGCCCTTTTATATTTAAGATGACGTCACCCGATCCATAAACCGCATACAGACCAGGGGCGGTCCATAATTTTTATATGGACTGGATGACGTCATATCAAATATAGAAGGGTGTATGTAAATGAGGTATAATATTTTATTTTGTTGTTAAATGATTCTTTGTACTGAATTTATTGTTTTGTTTCACATAAATTTATAACAAGTTGATCAAAAGTCATGATTTGTCTTTAAATTGATTATAAATTTTATTTATACAGTTTGTGAAAATCTTAAAGTCTTTTTTGCCTGTTTAATTTGATTAACAAAAACTGAATAACAAAAGGAGAGCATCATTTTTTTTGCTGTATCGCTTGAAAATATTAATAAAATCCGAGTAGGGTTTCAGATATTTCACACACTGAACAAATAAATTATTATTTGAAAGCGAATGATAGTAAAAATGACAGAAACAAAAGGGATGAAAGGATTTAGATTCGATATTATATAACAAATAAAACACGGCATTTCGGGGAAAATGCATGTTTACGTACTGGTTGGTCAGACCTCGGAAGGTATACGGCCCTCATCTGCGCTTCGGGCCGTATACCTTACTCAGTCTGACCAATCAGTCCGTAAACTTGCATATTGCCCTCAATGCCATGTTAAATTTGTTAAATAACAAACTATTTGTCTTGTTGAATATTCCAAAACAAGTTGTTAAAGTTGGAGATAAAAAGAACTATCCCTGTTTTTGTTACGAAGACTTCACCGTTAGCAATTTCCGTTGATTGAAGTATTTAGAGACATATTGTCAGTTAACAGATTTGATAATGAAATTTTAAGTGTCATTGACATTTTAAAGTTTTTACATTACCTTTTTTGATATACCTCTTTCATTAATGTAATTGTAAATTTGTAAATATTTGATAATGACTCGGACAAAGGTTTGCTTTCAATGATTCTGTTTTCCAGTATGTTGATAAAGTTTTCCAGTTTTTTAATATTTGCAGCACATTTATTGCAAATAGAGCTGCAAAACAAGCATATTCATTTGAAAACAGTGCTATTAAGTAGTATGATTATAGATGTGTTAAATATTTTCTACAGGACAAAACAACTTTCGATAGCATCTCGAGGCGGGCTCATTAATAAGAGAGTCAACAATCGTTGCAAGACAATGAAGACTAAATGTCATCTGTCAGAACGAATTTTTAAGAGTATACCCCCTTGTAATACTCAGGTATACCTGGAAAGGAAACGTGTCTGGGAGACAAAATCAGTTTGTTCGGAAAAACTGTGGATTAAATGGAAAATTCATACATGTTAAAATGAATTCATGGGAAAAAGATAATTAAATCAATAAAAAATATTAATAGAAAAGTAAAAAAAACATAACACAAAACAACTACAAAAAACAACAACAAAAACAAACTGTTAATACCATTGTCGCAAATAAAATCAGTGTTGATCAAGCTGTTATGAATAAAAATGCAATGTGCGAAGAAAAGTTCATAAATGAGATACGCTGTTTCAAGCTACCTACTCGGCGTGGCCGAGTGGTTAACGCGTCGGACTAGTAATCTAAGGATTGCTGACCGCGTGGGTTCAAACCCTATCAGGGCCACGCCGTTGTTTCCTTGAGCAAGAAACTTAACATTAATTGCTTAGTACTGGTTGGTTCCAGGAACGGATTCGAGAATGTTTCAATAAGCTTATAGCTTCCAAAACAATCGAACTAAAATAAATTTGTATAAACTAAACTAGTCTACCTAACATTGTATATTACTCCTTTTAAATGTGCCTTAAAAAATACTTATATTATCTAAATATAAGCAGTCGAAGATAGGATTTCGAGGTCCGTGCGCGCCATTTCGGACATTACTCTGTCATTTATTTCCGCTACTTGACGATATTAATGGGTACACCAACGGAAGTCAGACTTCTAAGTGGATATTACTTCGTCATGGGCTGTAGTTTTATTATAACACTAAACCATGCGAATTTTTATGTTTTCTAATTTAGGATTTACTTTAAAGACAATCCAGACTATACATACTTTACAGACAAAATCGTTCAGAGTTATGGACGACTATATTAAAAGATAAGATTGAACAGTTTCCACAATTATTATGATTTTAGGCAAACGTCATAAAGAGTATTTTGTGAGGTTCTTTAAAAAAGATGCATACATAAAATAATAAGTGTATAACTTTTCAAATTATCAAGGGTTGGCATTTTGCAAATGCCATAACATTTTTGCGCCTAATATTAATATTAAGAAAATTTAAATGACATGAGTATTATCATGAAATGTTATTTGATATATTGTTATGCTGATAATTTGACTATGATGTTATCTTCTGTCCAGCACAACGTATTGTCTCAAGATGTCGCCACTTCGTCTTTGTATCATAACTTGTTTGATTTTGTGACTTTAATAATCATTCTTTGTGGACTTTGCTCTTTCTTAAATCACACTGCTTCTTATTAATTGTTAAATTTACTATGCGTATCATGTAATAGCCAGTGCAGCTTGATCTTCTTTTGCCTTTCATGCAAATGAAGACACGTCAACGTGTTATTACGCTAGTGTTTTTATTAAACGGCTTAATTACACTCCTGTACTTCGGTTTATTTGATAAATTAATTTATGACAACAGTAATGATAAAATCTGCCTGACCGTTTAGAGAATAATAAAACATACAGGAAATAACTTTTTCTACAATGTTTGTTTGAAGGAAAAACTGGATAAAAACCCATCGAATAAATATTCCATTTTAAGTAATTTCAAATGATATTGAATTGTTTGGACTACAAAGTTACATTAAATGACAATCTTATCTCGTTATTAGTTACCTTGAGAAAAAATTAGAATAATTTCTAATTTATTTTTCTTGAAATGCTCTTAGACTAACAGTATTAATCAAAAACTTTTATCATTTTTTCGTATTAATTATGTACAATGTGAAGGTTATAATGATTGTATTTTTTCCAGCTACTCTTCTTTATATACCTCAGGTGCAACTTCATGAATTATTGCCGACACAAGTGAATATCTGTCTAAAGCCACAAACCTTTCTATAATTTGATAACTTCCTAATAAAAAGGTGTAAGATTGGATTGGAGGCTCTTTCGGTGTGTGATACATTGTTAATGAATACATTCATTTTATAAGTATATGTTTGATAACAAATGCATATGAATGTAGAATCATCAAATGATTTATTACTCAAACGATTCAATTTGAAAATGAATAACATATTTAATGAAAAATAATTGTTTAATTCAATACAATGTGTTGTCAATTTTTTACACTAACTGTTATTTAATTTATTACAGTAACTGTTATTATATTATTTACAGGCGTCGATGAACATTTTTAAACATGATCGATACAAGAAATTTTTAACGAGCTTGTGACTTTAACAAAAGACAACTTCGTTAATAACATGGAAAAGATAAGCAGCAAAAAAGTTATTCGTTATCTATATCTTCTCTATTACCTTAGTGAAAAACCTTATCATAAAGTTTAAAAAAATAATTGAGAAGAATGACAAAAAAAAAAGAGAAAAAAATCAAAACAAAACTGAATGAAGCATTAACGTAAAAACATCGATTTTAAATGTGGTTTACTGTTTAAAAACCTTAAAAATGTATCTTAGTCGTGGAGATATTTCGTCTTAATATTTGTACATTTCCTGATAGAGTTAACAAAAAAATTTGAGGCTAAAAAAGACAATGTAACAGAATCGTTTGCTTTAAATTACTTTTAACATACCCGCAGAACATTTGGTTTTTTTCCAGGAGATCTAGAATAAATGGGGGACAAGTTTATTGTTTGGTACTTCAAATATTAATAATGATATAAATGATTTTTTTTTTTTGTTTTTGTTTATTTGTTGTTTTTTTTTTTTTTTTTTTTGATTTTATAAAGTCAGACTTGTGTTGTTCATTCAAGAATAATATCATAATACAGCGTTCAGTGCGAGAATAGAACAGCATAATCGTCCAATTCTTTAAGTAGTTATTGATCCTAACTATTCGAAAAACTAAGATAGAATAAAGCATTACAAAAATACAATATCGTATATAAAATAAAATCATAAACAAACCACACACTTATCCCGCTATATACCAGAATTGTTTTTGAACTTTAATGCTATGTAAAGTTTCTCAAAAAAAAATGTTGTAGCAAATTGCACTTTTACAAGAAATCTGAAAAAAATATTTTCAAGAAATACAAAATAAGGTGAATTTTAAATCATTAAATCAAATCAAAAACAAATTAAATTTCATTAGAACAAAAATCACCATTTCAAGCATAACAATCGGACATTAATATTCAATACACAACACAATGAAAACATAACAGCAAAAGAATAAGAAAACGAATCTAAAAGTACAGAAGTAGGATGAGCCGGCTATCTGTTACATTGTTTTGCACTCTTAAATGCGAAAATTAAGAATGTCTTTGTTAATCAATGTAGAAAGATGATTTTAGACATATAAACAGACTTCAAAAAAGAAAAACTATAGCTATGAAGTTGGGATAAGTACTGTACTCCAAATTGACTTATGTCATAACTTCAAGATCATTTCTCATTTGAAACTGACTGTTCAACTGTGTAACTAAAGGTTACAAAAAAACACGTTGTTTTTGTAAAAGGGATATTCGCACATCATAAACAATATTATAGTGGTTTGTCAATCAAACTGCAACTTTCATATAATTTTGCTGTTTTTAAATGCTTCCGATGTATCATTTTTCTAGACTTTTTATATTAAATTAAATCAGTATGAAGCAACGATTATAATTTCGAAATGTTTTTCGTCTTTCAACTATTTGAATCACAAAATTATTAGATCGATGAGATATATGCAAACATTACTTGTGTAAAAACTATTAACAACGATTACGTATAACAGGTGCTAACAATACCATATGTTTAAATACAAAAACTGCTCAGCGTTTCAGAATTATTTAGAGAATGCGCAGAATCTTTTACATAATGTATTTTGAACATGTTTAACATCACATTTCGTCAGGTAGTAAAAAAACGCTTTTATAATTCTTTTATTGTATTTATACATGAAGATATAATTTCAACAATTAATGTATTTATAACAGTCGAGTGTGATCCAGAATGTCGTAGCTTGGATTTTATGATACAAGATGGTTGAATTAAATTCGAAACAACACACAAAGTAATATTACTTTTTCCAGATTTTTTTAACCCTCGGCGGTAACGCAATATTGTACTAAATCAACGATTGAAGTTAAAGTTTACATATAACAACTGATAAAACTGAAAAAAAAACTTAAAAATTTACAAAGCAAATTCAAAATTTTAACACTTTTATTTGAATATGTAAAGATTATCAGGTAAACACCATCACAAATGACAAATAATTATAACATAGTCTTGTTCCATTTATTCTCAAACATGATGGTAGATGGGCATTATAACTCCTATTATTCAAAAGAATACACAATAAACCACGTTAATAAAAGGAAATAAGTAGTTTACAACATTTCTGTTTATAGACTTCTTAATGGATATCATCAATTAAATGTTTAAAATTTGCTACAATAATTCCTTTGTAATTAACACCTTAGCTTGTATAAGACAAGTGTTAAAAGACTTCATTGACTCAGGAACCATGTACAACTTAAACTATTGATGAGTGATACAAAATTGGAAAAAGGGAGTTCCCCTGACATCAGTAAATACAACGCATAAAAGAGTGCATAATAAATACAGACTTAGATTTAAAAAAAATTCTATGAAAGTCAACATACTACTTTGTTTAAAAAGGCTACCTTTAGACACATAAGTGCATGTTCATTGTTACATTTGCATTTGTATAACATCTAACATGCACTTAAACTATTATTTAAACTTTATTAAACTAATGTTTGGTATTTCTGAAAAAAATAAACAAAATTATTAATCTTTTCGGCACACCGTGCCTTTCATCTTCATTGACTTTTTTACGTTAAAACAAATAAATATCTATAATGACGAACTGTTTTGCGAAAAATATTGCTAAATCGTGTTAAATATATTGTTGCATAGCAATGCAATATGGTAAGCAAGGTATTAACGAGTCTGCAGTTTTGTTTTGTTTTTTCTTTGTCTTGATCGATTTCTCGTTTTTACAGTGTTTTTATCCCCTAATTAACATGATCCTGTTCTAAAAGTTTAACTCACAACAGCCGATTTCATGTTCCGTGCGACAGCTGTATAAAAGTTACCAGTAGATGACTTTAGCGTTCCGGTACTTCCGGGATCATCGATTACTGTATAATAAATAACGCATAAACCGATGCTAGTGTGCGTTAATCGGACTGATTTCATTACTACAAATTTCACTCCCGAGTTTTGATTTTGCATAGAACAAAAATGTGCTATGTGATTTGTGCTAGAACAATAAATCAAATCACTCTATACCAATTGTATATATCAAAAGAAGTTGGGTCAAATATCTCAACTTATTGTATAGAAATCTGGAAATTGCAGACTCGGTTTATATGAGTTTGTACATTAAACATTGTGAAGGACGCCCAAAGCCAACAAAATAAAATATTCTTTATCCGTCGCCGATACAATCTATTGAAACAATGATAAATTATTGACCAATGTATAGACCAGAAAGTTACCATTAGATATAGTAATAAGAAAATGTCCAGACATATTAAACTAGAAAATCATATTAATTGAGCTATTATCATTTATATTATTTACAAATAACCGTCGGCTACTGATATCTTTGCGAAAAAAAATATTGCTAAAATATTCTATGCCCGTACACATCAAAATTACTATATTTTAATATTTGTACAAAGTTAGAATTAGTAATTGACATGATATTTAATGAATTGAACACAATTCTAATTATGAATGCTTTTTGACGGGCGTTGCAGGGTGCACACGCTAGTGAAATATTTTTCACCAAGAAAAAATAATTTTGTCAATCTATGCTATCGCTTCTACAGAGACTAAAGGTACATACGGATTGTCTTTTCTAAAAAGATTGCTAGATGTACTTTAGGGCAAACATCCTCGTGAATACAAACCAGCATGAGCAGACTATTTAACAAACATAAAAATGTATATGAAATTTTAGAAATGTCGATTTATTTACATTCCTAGTGACATTGTGCATGCCGTTTGCAAAACATTGCAGTAATTCCTCTTTTTATCTGTCATTTGTAAAATTATAAAATCCGATGAAATGTCAGCTGTTATCACTAGCAAGTAAAACATTTAAAAAACACAGAGATGCACTAATATTTATAATTTAAATATTTTTATATGTTGAGAAATGATAATTATTTCTTTTAGCTATTCTTAGACACAAAGCATATTTTAATATCTTTTATAGACACATTATGCCTGGAAAACTAAAAATGATCTTATAATGTTTATATAATAGTTTTAGAGCATGTTAGATGTTTATCACCCAGGGAAAGCAGTAAAAGAATGTTAAACAATTGTCATAAAAGAAGATAATGTAAACAGAGTACATGGAGTAGTATTTCGACTTCGTATATAATAATTATACTTAATAACTTTGATTGTTAGATTAAACAAAGAAGGGTGCCTCAAAACTTCATGTTAATTTGGAGTTCAGCGATTTTTTAATCGGTTAAATACGGCATTGATACCGGACTATTATTTATTTCTTTATTAATGACACATTTTTATTTCAATGCCTTTCATAATTTGTTCTTACATGTACATTTATCTGCACAATGTAAACAATAAGTTATCATGTGCATTTGTTTCAGAAGCACTTATTTTGAAAAAAAAAGAAAATTTAATCCAAACAGGGAATGCTATTGTCTAATTTGATTGCATGTTTCATCTTCAGTGCACAATACATTAAGATATTACATCTCAACATTATTCTATATGAGGAATAAAAATGAAGTTGTAAAGTTATAAATTGTAACACTTGCGTCAAAAGAAGTTCAACGTACTCCTCTCAATTTTATGAATTAAAAAAAACATCGCATAATTTAATCCATTTATTTTCATTCTGATCATTAAAATGTATCATCCGTGAAAGATTCATCATTTTTTGTCATATGGGCAGTAATTGGTAAGGCAAACCCTCATGCTATAAACATGTATTACTTAAATAGAAAACACGGCAAAATTCAAATCGTTGCGGACTCGGTTTGATTGAGTCTGTTCATAGACGGTTCTTCTGTCAAGTGCAATCTATCGTTCACATCCTAGCACAGGTTCAAGCAGAATTTAACATGTAAACATGAAAATGGTATTTTATTAAATTTAATAACATACCCAAATGTGTTCAATTGATATAAATGTGCATCCTTAATTTCTTTTTTAATTCCGAACGTGAAATGTACGAAATTTGGGAAGTGATATTTCAATTGATTTTAACATCCAAATACCCAGCAAAAGCCGATATTAAAGAGGGTTTTTTATTTTAAATTTACACAGAAACCAAATAAACACCTGAACTTCATTGCAAAGATAAACTGTAGCAATTCAAGTTTTAACTGATTTATTTACGTCAATTAAGAGCGAAAACTTCTTTATTTAAGTTATTTGTCCCTTTTTTGCTGATGGGTTGCATTTTAGTTTGAGGCAAACAAATAATAACATCGTTAGAAAAGTTAAATAATTTAAATTAAGTGCAAGCGATGTCAAAATCATGTTCAACAAGCTAGGCACAACGTTTTAGAAGGTATAAAGTTGTATCGGTATACGTTTTATAAGAAGACGCAATAATTTGTATTTGAATTATTGTCGTTGATAATGCATCTAAATTTAACCCGCAATTTAATTGTCAGTTAAGACTTGACAATATCATGCCATGTTCTGTCAAGTTATATGGTTGTATCATGACACGTTCTGTCAATTCATATGATTGCTTCTTTCTTCGTTTCTTTAATCTCATTTTCTCCTTGTAAAGTTTTAAATTGTTTCAAATAAATCATTATTTCTGCTTGTTTTGACGTTAAAAAGGACTTTCTTTTGTCATTGACGCCCATTGCTATTTGATTCATTCTATTGTGAACCAATCTTGGTGTAATTTAAGAAATTGATTTGAAAGCATTGTTATCCCGAACAAAGAAGAAATCGAAATAAAATAGAAAAGTTGACCAAATAACAAATCTAAATACTTTAGCGCTTACGTTATAATCTCTACTGACCATTCCGAGGCGGTATCCCTCTGTGCTCCTTCACATGTTTCATATGTATGCATTATTACATGTTTTGAATGTTTATACGTTTTGTGATGCTAAAAGTGTCGTTAACGGTAAGTATTTCTCCCCCTCTTATCCAATTGTGTCTTTATTATTACTTTTCAATTCCCTTTTAGATCTTATGACTTCAGTCATTACATGTCCTCTCCCGGTTTTGATTCGGCGCCTTCTATGTGTCTTGCTGTTGTGGCTGAATTATGTAAAAGGCTGCGTCCTGTGAATGTTGTCTGTCTTTGCCTTGTTGAGCTCTGTTCTCATTTTTTGAATCCAAGCGGTCAACAATACTTGTCTCTACGCTACGTTAGAGAACATTCACGATATTTCGCATATGCAATTGCAATGTATCTTTTAAAATAATCAATTAAAAATGACTATAAAAAGGAAAATGCCAATTAACGTGTCAATGATAATATCCGTAAAAATGACATGTCTCAGGAAAAGATAATTGATTGTACAGCAAGTCTAACATACAGCGATGATGTATCAATGCATGTCAAACGCAAATACAATGCATTGACATGTGTCAATCGGTAAATCCATGTTAAAACGAAACCAAACATGTGAATAAAAATACTGGCAGTAATTGTAATGTTTTCTCATCATTTGAATTATCAGACGTATATTACTTGTATATTACCTTGTCTGCAATGATTCATCTCATTCTAGTCAAATGTATGTACTTTTCAGAGAAATACTATATACAAAGTAAAGATATATAATCAAATCGTTAAAGTCTCTAGATTTGATAAAGCACATTTTGAAAGAACATACTCTTTGGTCCTGAGCAATTTATGATGTGTGAATTATTACAATTACCTCATGAGCCAATCGTCCTTCCCAAATTAAACATTTCATTACCGTCATTTATACACATATTAGTCTGTACGCAGAAATATCACCTTCTTCTTATACTGAATTCATTTAGGTTTATAAGACATTAATTTATTTAATTCATTAAGAAATCACAAAGCAAGTCTTTACTTTATTGCTTCACAATATCTGAAAGGCAACTTTAATAAATGCGTTTGTATCATATTTTCGTAGATAAGTAGATGAATACGAAGTTTAATGCTATATTATTGTCTTTATGTTAATTTATTTAACATTGTTTAAATCAATTTTATAATTAAAACGTTCCGTATATAAGATGTTGTGGTTGCTGTATCCATATATTTATCCTTTCGTTCAAAACAAAACCCAGTAGCAACAGAAAATAAGATATTGGAACATGCAAATATTAAGTTAAATTTAAGAACAAAACATTCGTTTACATAGAGGTTTTCGTATGAGCAATTACAAATTGAATTAACACGTAACGTATGTCAAAGACATGCTAGATTGTTTTAATAGATGTGAGAATATTGCTCATTTTAATTGTTTATTTCAACATGTTTTTCACGTATATAGAACATTACAATGGTCATAAAAAACTCTGTGTCTGTTTGTCAATTCCAAAGCAAAAACAAAAAGTTGGGAAATGGGAAATAAACATTTCATCTCCGTTTGTTACGACAGTTTCACCGTCAGCCATTTCCGTTAGATTGCGTTTTAAGGGACATGCTATCAGTTATTTGATTTCTTAATGGAAACTGTGAGTGTCTTTTCTGGGTTACTCTATTTCACTAGATCACTAGAGTATTGCAAATATTGAATGAATCAGATTACTTTTTTTTTTATAAAATACATTAATAGGCAAAATGTGCATCTTTCTAAGACATGTATAGACTTTGCTCATCACCGTTGCTGTGATGTCATATTCCTTTGAACAAATCTGACACAAGGTAGTTTAAACATATTTTATTTCAAACATTTTGCACATACGAAATTCACATACAATAATGAATAATACAATGCATTACTGAAAAAGGATCATATCTGAAACAAATGAAATGCTTATAAAAGGCTTCGACAGGGAAAGGCGTTGCCATCATATCAAATCACAGTTTTGAATATTGGAACATGTTTTTTTGTTTGAGTTTTACGTATTGATCATCCACAGTAGAGGTCACATATTGACCTAATCTTAACTGGCAGAGGAAGCCGTCAAGTGTCACTTTGTGCATTATTAAAGGAATATTTGGTGCATTAGTAGAATGTTTTTTGAATGACTGATATTTTTCACTGACACAGTGTTAAAACGTCCTTTAAGGTATTAGCACCCTAATGCATTACCTCCGCTTTGAAGAGTATTCAAATAGGCTAGAATTACTGTTAACTACATTGAAAATGAGGGCCATGGGTTCAATCCCCAGAAGGGTCAACTTTTTTTTCTTTCTTTTTTTTCTTTTTACATTATTTATGTATCTCTCATGTCCCATATGGAAAGAAAACAGTGTTTAATTTAGAATTTTTAATTTATATAGGTATTTATTGGCTAAATTATGCTAAATCTAGTAATAAAAATGGTACCGGATATTTTCAAAGTGTAATATAATCAAAACTAGACGGTAAAAGTATTTCATATTTTACAAGATCAACCAATATACTTTTTTAAAAATTTAGGGAAACTTTGAAAACAGGCACTCAGTTGGGTAAATTTTAAGAATTTTTTGAATTGGCTCCTAAAGTAGAAAAATGGTCAGATATGTGGGAAAAATGGGTGGGGTAGGGTAACATTTTTATACAGATTTCATAAATTTTAAGTAGAAACCATAATTTTGCTTATGTGGATTGTTAGCTGAATGGTACTATTTGTTTCTTACCAAAAATTCATGGGAAAACATTTTTCATTAGAATGTTATTGCAGATTATTTAAAGGTTCTTCATTTCTAAAAAAGGGCCCTCATAACATCCTAGCTTGAGTTCCGAAAAGTAGCCATAACTTGATTTCCGTACGGTAAACTTTGTTTAAATTTTGCATACATGTGTACTTTAAGGTATACACCTGACCTATTATGTCAATTCTTTAGTTCCTGATAGTGCTCATTAGGGTCCTAATACCTTAAACCGAATAAAGAATGAGACGAAAGTTTCTGCAAACATGTGGATTGGGTGTGTGTCGGAGACTGCTTCCTGTGAACGTTGGCTTTTCCTTGTTGATCTTCATTCTCATGTTTTAATAAAAAAACTTGTAAATACATTTAAATTTATACGATGTTTGAGTAGGCAAATGTAACTATTTTAGAAAAAAATATTCTGTAAAAAAGATAAACTGTCTAGATATCAATATTGAATGACAAAACACATCCCTTATGCGCAATATCTATTTTTAATTTCCAACGGATCCCAGACATATGGTACTGTAAAATGAAATTACGAGTAGATAAGTAACACGTGTATTCAATCATTCCGGGCATCATGATGATTGAGAATAACAGAAGAAATATCAGCTAATATGGGACATGAAGATGATTGACGATTACTGGGGTAAATATACCTGATGTGAGATATCAAGATAATTTGTTATAACGAGAGAAAATAACTGGATAGTATGGTTATCAGGACAATTGGTGAGAACAGGGAAAAAGCCGGATGATAAAATATATCAGGACAACAGGAGAAAAAAATGTCATACCATTAGATAAACCAGTTTGAAAAATTAGCGGTATATTTTTAATCTATTTTGCTGACAATTATGGATTTCTACGCAAATAAATGGCATATTTTTGACATGATCTATTCAATCAGTCAATATGTGGCTTTCTAAAGGGGAAAATATAGCACTATTAACAAAAAATGATTGGGGGCTTAAATCGAATTCCAGCAATTTACCTACACATTTCCTCAATTTAATATTTATCAGGATAGCTTTCTATATTGTCTCCCTGCAATAAGTCAGCTGCTGTTATGTCATTGTTCTGGTGGAAAATTGGCACAGGAAATATTTGTGGAAAAAATTCATTTAAGGAGAAAGTAAACATATTTTGGGCTTGAGAAAATAACATTTATTCGGCTATATGGGGAAAAAAGCTAACACTGCTCAGCTGACACTGGTTAGCTTAATATAACTGGAATCATAATGTGTTTTTATATACAGATTCGTAGCGTACTTGTATTAACGCAATTTATAGAATTTAGGTGACGATGTATGTTAACATTTACGAAAACTTATTTATCTAACTGTATTAAATAAATTTAAGCGGCGCGACTAATGCAGACCATATCGGCTCGGCAAGGTACTAATGGTCTGCACAATTTCTCGGTACATTTTAGGAAAAAAAAAGACTACAAATCATAAATGGAATTGAAAAGATTAAAATATTCAATTTGATTAAAAAATGGAAGAGATCTTACCAAGTGAGGGTAAAGAAAACGTTGCAATTTTGTTCTATTACATGATATATGATATTATTTCGAAAACCACAATAGTGGTATGACGAGTCATTTTTTATAACCTTTTTTGCTTTTTAAATACAATTATATACATGTAGATAAAGTTGGTGCACGCAAAATGTAAGGACCCTTGCTTTAACAACTTGAATATATTACATCATCTGATTGCATCGACCTATTCTATGAAAATAGGACAGACCACACGTGCTGTCTAGGAGTTGCGTGCTTTGTTCACATTTTAGTAAGTACAAACTATTTCCAGTCACTATATACTTTGAAAATTTCCTTAAAAGTCTTTTAAGTTCTATAACGTACGGTTAATGATTACTTCATAGACTAGATTTGAAATCTTTTCTGACCGAAATTTGCTGCCAATCATTCTTGCTCATGTCAGGGTTGTAAATTAAATGCGACTTTTTATCAAAGAGTTGCAAACCAGTTTCACTTTATAAAATTTAGATCACTTGATATATCTATGAATAACGATGTTGATACAATGTTTTTCATGCAATTTAAAAGCTTTGTTGAATATTTGATCTTTCCCTTATAAACAGTAGCTTTAAGTCGGTATTTTTTGGATAATGAGAAACGTACGTCATCTATGATGACATGATCATATACATGTATCAACATTCCCAAGAGTAAATAAATGATGATGATAATGAGTATGATGACGATGATGACGATGATGACGATTATAATAATAACAATAGTAATAAAAACAATAATAATGATAATAATAATAATAATAATAATACTAATACTGCTGCTGCTGCTACTGCTACTGCTACTGCTACTGCTACTGCTTCTGCTACTACTACTACTACTACTACTACTACTACTACTACTACTACTACTACTACTACTACTACTACTACTACTACTACTACTACTACTACTACTACTACTACTTCTACTAGTACTACTACTAGTACTACTACTAGAACTACTACTAGTACTACTACTAGTACTACTACTTCTACTACTACTACTACTACTTCTTCTTGCCCGTTCGTGCCTGAAATAATGCACGGAAGGGCAGCTGAGGTTTTCCTTCACCAGTAATGCTGGAACGTCGCGATATGACCTAAACTGTATTGATGTGACGTAAAACCCAAAACAAACAAACAAAAACTACTACTTCTAATACTAATACTACTTCTACTAATAATAATATTTATAATATTATTGTTAATGATAATAAATAATAATAATAATAATAATAACAATAATTATAATAATAATAATAATAATAATGATTAAAATAATATAATATTAGTTATAATAATTATAATAATAAAAAAAAGTAAAAATAATAATAACAATTATAATAATAATAATTATTATCATAATAGTTAATTAATAACAAAACTCATATCGAATATTAAACAGGTCATATTCAAAATTTAAATCGATATGTGGGCGATAAAGCACACAACAAAAAAATCACGAATAACAACAGACAACAATTCCGAATGGTGTTCATTTTTAAACATCGTCTTACAAATTGCTTTCAGATGAATTCAATGATGTTTACGTAACGCGTGATTAAGGTAAGAATAAAGATTACAAGATTGATATGTTTACCTCACACGTGCCAACAATTAAACACGTTTAAAATTTTGTTCCACAGTAAGTGTTACAGATATATTTAGAAAATTCACCTTTTCTTTAACTTTCTTTTCAAAATCAGTTTAAATTTGAGACGAAAAAGCTTTTTATCGCATGCCTTTAGATGTATTTTTTGAAGAAAAAAAATATTTGAAACACCAGATGTTTTAACACGTATTGACACAAGTAAATGTTAAATAACATATTCTACATGGCCAGACTATTAAGTGAAAGTAGGGAGAAGTACTTAATACAGCACTTATCACCTGCCGTTGTGATTTTAAATACGACTTATTATCACCTTGTTCCTAATAAATTCAAAAAGGTACAGCTATGTTGCTGTTGTTCTTGATTTTTTTAACGATGAAAGATAATTTAAAGACAATACGCAAAACTTTACCGTTTTAAGGCACAACTTATCCTTGTAAACCGCGTCCGTTTCTGTTCTACGCGGGTTAGATGGAACAGCTGCTATTCGAAACTCTTCAGTAACGGTACTGAAATAAAATTTTAGGTATATGCTAGAAATAACTAACAAAAGAAACCAAGGCAGATATCATACAAAATCATATCATATCATTTATATCATACCATATAAAATCATATAAATGTTGCTACAAATGATTTCGTTGTCAACATAATTGTTCTGTCAATTTTTGATACTGTCAGAACAAATCTGTTAAAACTTGTTTATTAAAAATTATAAAGTAGTCAAACTGTTGTTTTCATCAACGTTAGACAAAGAAACCAATTTTTTTTTGATATCTGTCAAAATACAAGTAAATACATTTGGCGATTTTTTTAGGGCAAACACTTCACATCAAATTAAATAAAATAAGCAAAACATTGGATTTCATTAACGGCACACTGTTTTTCACATAACAATAACAAAAGGAAATCTGTTAAAGAAAATCATCAATAACTAGTTTTCGATTTATTTTCTTGTTTGTTTGGTAATACCCAATACAGTTTATGGCGCCAAAACAGAATGTATATTGTTTGAGCTTTCGTTGGGTTTAACAAAGTTATAGAGTAAAACTTTGATATTGACCACCTCACTTATCTACTTTTTTCAAACAATTGTGTCGTACTCTACGTTTTAAAGACAAGAGGAGTGACGTACCTGTTGAATCTGTCATATAGTAAAACCATATTTTATTTAATTTTCTACAAAATAATTGTTTTCGTGATATTCAAGTGTTAACAGGAAATTTGACATGTACTTGTAGAATTATGTTGTACGTATATCAAAATAAAAATATGTTTTCAATCAATTCATTTATTTATATCATTTTTTATTTATTTTTTTTTTTTTGGGGGGGAGGATGGGGAGGTGGTGGTGATCAGTTGGCCTGAAACTTCCTTGATTAAAGTGCATTGTATGTCAACAGGATTTAATATGTCGAAAGGCAGAGAAAATGGGAGATACACAAATAATTACACATGTTCAACCTTTGAATCATTAGGGCTTATGTTAACAATGACAATGGAAATATTCTGATCCTGTTTATTTATGCTTAACGATACTATCACTATTTGTAACATGTATTTTAGAACTTGAGGCATCTGTTTTAATTAGAAAATCATCATCAACAACATACTTTACCAAAACAACACCCGAAATAAAAACAAAAAATATAGAAATACTTACAAATGGGCATTTCACTCAATAGGGTGATCACTGAATGAAGTTAGAAGGTTGTGGGCCAAATGGTTTCCAGGTTATTAAGCAGAAATGGTTTTCAAATTTACAGCCTCGGTGACTGTGATCTTCACTCATGTCGGACATGTCTCAGATGGCTCACTCTCATTCTATACAGCCGGTAACTCCTGCTGAACCTTTTGTTGTCTTACAAGAGTGGGACAGCATTCTACAATTAAAAGTTCATCAGAACATTTAAAGCATGTCCAGTGGATGGCAGGCTGGCTGTAATTAATGCCCGATGACACCATTTAAGATATGTTTGAGTCTTATTCCATGAAGCCTTTAAAAATGAACAACTTTTTACAATATCTTCAAATTACGAATTTTCAAGTGTTCCCATTTAGATAAATGTTCACTCATGTTTAAGCTCGATAATTCAAATCCGTTGATTAATTCATCGGTTTTATCAAATAAATGATACAAACAAAACTTAAATAAATAAATAAAAAACTGCTCATTTTTAACCTAATAATTACAGACTGCAAAAGTGGTCATTGTCACACTTCGTGAAGTATACCGGGTATAATAAATAATAAATTATATTCGAATTTATTCCATGTGGCGATAAAAAGTGTGTTGTGTCTACTTATATATTGGTACAATGATTTTAGTATTTATTCTATATACATGTATAAGAAGTATTTATCTTTGCTTTGTATATAGATAATAATGTAATAAATTATAAACATAGTTTTTGTATTTCTAATTCGTTTACCAAAAAATGGTCTGAATAAAGTGATTTAGAGGCTCTCTCTTATTTTGCCTTTATTTGCAAGCATTATTCGGGCATTATAAGTTGTAAACACTGAAACAAGTGTTACCAAAAATCTGACAGTAGAACACTTTCTTTATTTTAAGTATGTCGTTGCTCATTATCAAATCTGTCTGAGACTCCTTAGCGAAGTGCCTTTCAATTTCTGCTTAATTACTGAAGCCATATAACGAACGCCGAACCAATAGCAAAGAAGTATATTGTAGATGCAGTCAAAAAGGCGTTGGACTCGTGTTTGCAATCATGACTATTATACGATGAAAAGTGTTAACATTTCCCGTATTAAGTCACACTCTTGTTTATAAAAGCCGATTCTTTGTTTTAAACATATTCTCCTTCGAAGCAGAAAAGCAATATTCAAATAATTGTTACATTTTAGTTGACTCTCTATTGCTGACGGAAAGGTCATGTTTGAGACCAATAATCTATTTATCAACTCTTATCTTTTGACATTAACCTCTTTGAATATCTGAAAAAGCAAACAGTCTATTTTTATTGTGATACACAGAAGTACAGCATCACGTGTGCATAACATCAATATACTTATTGTATAAAAAGCTAATTAATACGCTTGTTACTATATATAGTATCAACATTGCCTTGAAAGAAAAAAATGCCTATGATTTCCGCTTATTTTGAGTCACGTGACCGATTATTAGTTTGCGGCCATGGGCAATAATCGGCCCGGAAATGATTAATACCCTCGGAATGAAGCCCTCTGGATCATAACGTCTTTTTCTCGGGTCGAATTGACCGGCCGGCCCTACTCTGTCTTATATCAATCGGTAAATATCGCTGAAATGTTAAAACTTGGAAATTAGAAACACACCCACTGATGTGTTCATACCTTCAATGTGACACGTAAGTGCAATTCCGTGAAAAGCGGCGTAATCAGAATTCAACATTTAAACATGAAACTGGTGAAGATTTGAATTGAGAAATATAGAAAATTATCGAATTTTCCGAAGAGTTCTGATGTACTGCTATTAATAAAGACAAATAATACATAAAACGCACATTAAAGATTAGCAATCATCTTTTTGATGTCAGTGGATCATAACTGTCACATAAAATTAATGTGTTCCGGAGATGATTTATTATAAAAACATTTTACGTGAACATATCTATATTTTACTGACACTTTGTAATGATAACAGAAAATCATTTTATTAAACAATTCTTAATGAAAGAGTTTCTTGTCAAACAAAAATAAACATTTCAAAAAGCGGGTTTTGTTGTCAAAATTAATGTTTTAACCTTTTTGCTTTACATAAAAATATCAAATAAAAATATAATTGATTTTTGTTTTTGTTATTTATTTTCAAATTGATTCTTTGTTTTTAAATGTGTGTATTAAGTTTGGTTAATATTTGTGTTTCATTACGTTTGAAATGCTTATGACTTATTATGATTATAATGAGAGTCTTTGTTATTAACTTTCTTATTATCTATCTTTACAGATATTTTGTTATTATTCGGAGTGTGTTTGAAATTTATATAACATGTCTTTGTCTAAATTTCTATATGTAAAGCATTCATGATAATACTCTTTTATATGTTATACATGAGAATTGTATAAAAAACAAAAATAAGTCACTGTCTTTTGATTGGAAAATAACAATATACAATGTTCGTCCTTTTTTCCAACCTTTTCAAAGACGACCTAGCCGAGCATTAGTCAGACGGTAGGCAAATGTCATATCATCCTAAAGACAAAAACAGGAATGACTGGTTGATCGGTCGCTACTAAAACGGTAGAGTGGAAATATGAAAAAGAAAAACAAATTTGTAGATAGATCGTTACTACTCGGTAGGATTTTCTTACAGGGAGCCATTTCTTAAGAAAAGCGATTTTGATGCAAATGTTACCACATTTTACAATCAACGAACAACTAAAGATCCAGATCACAAAGGATTTAAGCTAAAAAAATAGCAACAATCAGAGCCAAGATGTCTAGGACGAGATATCGATAATCTCTATTTACATAAGCATACTAACAGCAATATATAGCCTATTTCTAAGGTGTGGGTATAACTTTTTTCTACCCCTACGAAAAATAACTTTTCAAAGATGCTTTGCATAATTTCAAGTATATGACAATATGATATGAAAAACAATATCATCAAGGAATCGCAGCGTTCAAACCATTTTCCACTAGTCACCAACATTTTTATTCCAAACTTTTGAAGCAACTTCATGCGATCTTAAAAAAAAACAAGTTAGTTAAATTGTATTGGATCCCAAGCCACGTAGGAAAACGACAAACTAAAAAAGATGATCTGACTACAGAATTTTGAACTGCTTAACCATTACAGTTGCCATTTTTGAACTTTTCATTAAGTCCAAATATGTCATCTAATTGTTATAAAATTGGGACAAGGCCATATCTAACAAGCTTTTAAATTATCCCGCTGTCGTACCTTAAAAACCATCATGCCAGATTCCACTTAAATGTATCCTTCTCAATGGAAGACATTGGTAATCGTTATTATTTCCGATTGAAAAGCGTTTAAGAACGGATACAAGGAGTGCTCTAAGTGCTATTCAGCCATAAGCTAAGACAAATTTTATTAAGTATGTCTATAAACACGTCATTTCATATAATTATCCTATATATCTTGCCTCAGACATTCAATCTTATACAGATATGTAGTTCTTCAAGATGACAAAGAAATCAAACAAAACAAAAGAAATCTTTATGCGTCTAGGAGTTTTAATTGAGCAAAATTAATATATTTAGAAACACAAACATATTTAAATTACTAGTAACATCAAAATTACATCCTGTGACAGAAGAAAAAAAAATAAATATTAAGAAACACGATCTTTCTTTCAAGAGAGCAAGTAACTGTCAATGCTCCTTACATATTGATCCAAGCGGTATACCCATGAATTCAGTCAAATTGTTTTATAATTATAATTTATAATAGATGATTTATTTATATGGAACATTGACAACTTTTCAGTTGGGGAAACTGGTAATACAATAAAAATAGGAAACTGTCGGAAGACTAGGGTTGTTGGCCAATGTGAAAGGCTTCTCTTCAGTTTATCTTTTGATTCGGATACCAATGCTTTTTGAATAAGAAGGGCATCTGAACAAACCAAATGCATTACATATTCACTGATAAATGTCATTCAATATTAGTAGTCCCTTATTTGTGTGTCGGTTTATATCCTGTTTCAAACAGCATTGTCAATTCGCTTCTGTTTTTTTATCAATTGAAGCATTTAAGGCTGCTCATATAATTCATTCAAAACAAGTTATCAGCGGTAATGGTACAATTGATCTAGCCATTTGTAGATGTAGATAATGAAACGCTCTGAAATTAGTTTAATGTTCGTATGCAAAACACAAATGTAGCACATTAGCAATTTCTATAGCACGTATGGCAAATATAAATCTCATAATGTATTGAAATCAATAACGTTTTGCATTGTTATTTATACAAAACTATGAAATATTAGAATAATGACATATTAATCAAACTGCTCGCAATAAAGCGTGAATTTTCCTTCGTTTTCTTCCAATGTCAGTTTAAGGAAATTGTATTGCTAAGCTAAAATAATTTGCAAACTGTTGATCATTCAAATTTCCAATATGTTCAAATGATAACATCTTGATAACGAGGAACAACACACCATTGTAGTTTAGAATAAAATATACCGCACTATTGCAGTGGTCCCTACTTGCTTAAGTATCTAAGAAAACGGAAGATATGAAAAATAATTGTTTTTACTAAGTTAACACATGTGACTTTTGCGTGCCATATCATATTTTTCTTATGTTTTTGGGCAATTGATTTATGCAAGCTAGGGTTGCTAGTGACTATAAAAGTTGTTCTACTATCGTGATAAATACGTCCACCTACACTGAAATTCATCATCCACAATTTTATCTCTTAAGATATAACAATAAGACAAACGGACAAACAATAAAGTCAATAGATTTAGATGTTCTGCTATATATTGTCGTAGATACACATGCAGATACTTGCTAACAATAGAAAATAGATTATTGACACAGATTTTTTTTAGTTGATTTACCAATTACAGCACGTTTGAAATAATGCAATTTATGACTCAGCACTGTATCTCATTATCTGAAATTTAGAATGAGCTTGAATGAAAATACTTCTCTGTGGCAATTGATTAAATGCACATTATATAAAACCATTTTATTAGATTGGTTATACACTTCAGATCACTTTTAATTGATAAAATGTCATTATGAAGTAGCTAAAACAAGAACGAAACATGCCTTGTTACGTTAACACAACCAACAATCAACAATTATTTAAAATTCTTGGAAAATGTGCGAGGAGCTTATTTCTCTGAAGTATGCGTGAAATATAGCAATGCTCGGATAAAATTAAATGGATGCTTTTGTCAGCAAATAAATATAATACATTCCGACGAACCTGTTCTGAATATGACCGCTGTAAAATTACTAAACATTTCATTTCGTATCCCACTTAATCAAATTATCTCATAATTTTTGCAGATTTATAGGGTAATTTCTATATTTAATGAAATAGTTTATAAAATTGATAAACAGAAAGTATATGTTCTATAATTGTTTCTATTATAGTCTTGATTTTCGGAAAAGATATAACAGATAATGGCTCTGCTATTTAACACACATTTAAGAATTGTAGGCAAACATAATCATATATTTTGGAAGATCAACATAATATTATTAAGCTATTTTTGATGTCGGATAGCTGTTACAGTACACATTTGCCCGTTCTTCACGTCCATGTCGTTATATTTTCCTGGCACTTCGGGGTCATTTATTCAGGCACTTTTATTAGTTGAAAATTGCTACCGCTCAAACCGGTTGTAGGGGGCGTAAGGGATGTTATTAAATTATATTTCATGTCCAGACACAATCAAACCGAGTATTCAATGTTCATGTAATTTGATTTTGATTAGTGTATCTGAGGGATCACAGTTTCTCCAGATTTTTTTTTACCATACGGCAAGGCTTTCGTGCATGCGACAATCAATCTCAACGTTACATCATCGTCAATTTGGTAGGTAATTGGTATTTGGATAGTATCGTGCTTCTAATGAACAGTTGGAAAAAGATGCATATTAAAAAGATGATGTTAAAATTGAGGCGATTGGTGCGGGGAAAAAGCAAGAAAATTGGTGCGCTGGTTAAATGTCACGCAAGTATTTATAAATAGAAATTAGAGAAATTAATTATACTTATATATTAGGATACGTATAAACCTTGATATAATTTGAATCCATTTGACATTTTGCTAAATGTGAAAGTCTTGTTTTTATCAATGAATATGCTCAAAACTCGGAATTTATGTCATTAGTTCATGTTATGTAAGTTTTCTGAAATAGCAAAAATAACTTTTTTGAATGGTCCGTGGCGTAGCATTTTCATAGAGATTCAAACAACCTTGAAATGATTTTTTTCTAGACAAATCAATTCACTATCAAATATGATGTAAATAAGAAAGTGATATATAATCATTGCAATGAAAAATATTAAATGACTCTTAGAGTGGATGTTATGAACTTGAAATTTATTACGACACTTTGCATAAAGTCACTAGAACTAAAAGGCACATTAATTCTCAGAAACGGACACAATTTTATTTCTTTAGAAAGTGCAAATATGACTTTTATGATGTTTAAATACTGATTTAAGAGCGTACTCGATGCTTGCAGTGATTTTCAATGATCAAAAGTATCAGAATAGAATGCAAGACGTAAAATTTTGACTTTCATTTCACTTTAAATGCTTTATTTCCAGAAAAAGCAACAAAAAGAAAGCTTATGAGTCGCTTTTTGGAAACTATGATAATTATTTCAGTACATCTTTTCGAAGATTAAAGATCTGATATTGTTATTTTACATTACAGAAATCTTTCGACCTTATTGAATTGACGGAAACATTGAAATAAGTGCAACTAAGCATAATTTACGTTTTACCGGTCCCAGATGACCAAGTTTGCAAGGGAGAGATTTTAAAAATATAAACGAAAGTATATGATACTGATAAAAATATTCAACAGTATTTTTCATTGAACTATATGATATAAATTTGATTAAAATAATTTAAGACATCCGCAGATCAAATATCTTGAACTTCGTTCAATGAATTGGCTTAAATAAAACTTAAAAGTTTAAAAGTACATTTTCTTAATACCTTGAAAACCAGAATCAATTTCAATTAGCTCAACGAATCGTTCAGTTTTTCATTTTGTCATCTTGAGAAACTAGAAATAAAAAAAAACACAACATTAATTTATTATTTGAATGCAAAATTTTGTTAGAATCTGAAAACAAATGTATATATGAAACATTAAAAAAACCTTGTCAGAGATTACGTCGGTCATTTATTATATTAATGCAATCTATTAAATATTATCAAAAACAAATCCCAGGTTTGTTCATCTCTAAATTCCTTTAAAATGATATCCATTGTGGTCAATGACAAACTTCTTGTCAACTATTCTCCTGCGGCCACCGCAAATTCATTTTTCTCTAAATCGTTTGATTTGATTTGCACTACTCATATTGGTATATTCACAAAAAACTTTATCTGACAGTAAAGAAATTAGAACGAAAATATAAATAAGGGCATGCAATGATTAACTTTTCGCAAGTATTTGCCTCCTTAACTATTGATATTTTTTTTCCTTACATGTCAATACATGGCTTTTCTTCTTTCATTTTTGTTTTACATTATAATTGAATACAAAATACTATGATGATTTTAAAAGAACTTATTATAAATCGATTAAGAATATCAGAAAAAAACATAAATGATTCACTGAGCTTAATTCACTGAATTGGTAAAATAAAATAAATGATAAAAAACAAATTTGTTAATGCACACTTTCTCGCTACCTGAGAAATATCAGCATTAATTTCAATTAACTGGACAACTCGTTCCGTTTTGAATTATGTCAGTTTGAAATATTATATAATGTAATCTTATCACTCTGATATAATTTCTAAGATAAACTGATCGTCCTTGTTTATGTTTGATGATTACAGTACTTGACACAATTAGTGATTTATCTTTCTTTTAAAGTTCTGGCTGTAAAAAAAAGACGGGAAACTCACCATAAAGCTCCGTTTTATCTTATTTAGCAGTATCATGTACCACATTCAATAATATTATATTAAATGGCTTTTCATCTTTCATCTGCAGCATTTTTATCACGAGAGTCGGCACCGTGAGACTTCAAATGCTGAAAACAAAAAAAGATATTTTTTTGAAACGATTTGTACAATTTTCAGATTATATTGATTCATTTTAATGGACATAAGATAACCTGTAAATCAACGTCGTTCTATAAAACTAGGTGAAATGAACATACCAGTTTAAAACAATTGACGTATTTTTGTCACAAAAATAACATTGCATGTACCGTGTTAATAGCGTCTCTTTGTCATTTAATCAGCATTTCAGACTAATTAATGCAGTATTATCGAAATTCTCCTTTTCATAGATTGATATGTTATTTTCAAAAAAAAAAAAAAATTCCACATTTTTACTGTTGAAACTCTGTTGAAAAATTTGCAAATTAAGAAAAAAAATCCATGTTTTCGAATTATTGAATGATTATGTAAAGCAATTATCGTATCACCAATTGATTTTGCAACATAACAATTTGACATAGCATTATTGGCATTTATACAGTTAAATACCCTGACAAGATTACGATCCATTCCTATAAAAATGCTTCGGGAAACTAACATGTGTTATACTTTCGACAAATCATGACATATATACTAACACTACTCAGTATTTGTCCTATGATGACAGCACGCTTTATCTTTCAGCCTCAAGGTTAGAAATCATTGTCTATCTGCTTAATGTGCTTGACCTTGATAACGTCTTACCGTATCTCAAATTCTACTTATGTGTTCCGCCAATTCGTAACCAGATTACTTTACTAGATTGGAGAGATGAAAATGTCATTGACGAACTTCTTGAAATGGAATCAAGTGTGAAAATGAAGGTGTCATGATAATTGACTCATCAAAACATACTCAAATCTAACGCAGCTATATTCGAAACAAGATTAAGCAGTTGAAGACAATGTTCGTGGACATACTATTTCATGTTTCTACTGCTAGTGAAGAGGTATATGAAATTAAACAAGTTCAAAATATTCACATAAATATACACATAAACAAACTTGTGGACTTAACTTAATATTTCACGTTCATGCTTTCGTTATTTTAAAACTTTAAAATGAGAAATCAGGATAAATGGCGACTATAGGAGCAAAACCGTATGGTTTGAGATAGCATTTGGCTTGTTTATTTAGAAAGTGTAAACCTGAGTAATATTATTTTAACATTTGAATACTACATAATAATTATCGATGAAATACATTTTATTATGATATATTTTGATTGTGATCGTAAGATGAGAACATTTACTTTTTCTGCAACCTTTGAAAAAAGGATGCCCATCATTGTGGCTACGAAGAGACCCCTGCAATGTTAAGTTATAAAGTCACATTTATAAAACATATAACACAATTTGCATCTAATCAAAAATAAAACATGAACTACATTCAAAGTGTATGTGTCTTAAAAAAATATGTGTGAGTATCACGGTTTGTATCGAAACAAAAATAAAACATGGACTACCATTAGCATAAACATTACAGTTCCCAGTGTATCAATAAATTATGTTTTCATATAATAATTGAAAGCGGTTTGGTATCAAAGACGTCATAATAAATCATATTTTATAGCACTTATTATGTTTTGGACCTTAATATGGGTTTTCAATTAAAACTCTGCAGCGTACTTCACCATCTGTTAGATCAAAAAACATAAATCATGGCATGGTAAAAACTATGGTTTCTGGATTAGTTACAGCATATTAAAATATGTGTCTGTAAAAAAGTTACGTATGTATTTTTGAGATTGTAACATAACTCTTAAAAACACAAAACAAACAAACATGTCTTTTTTATCTGTTTTATGATTTGTATGTTTTTACAAACAGTTTGTACAGACCTTTACAGTTTCTCATTTTATTAAAAAACATTATGGTAAACCTTTAAGCAAATATCATTCAATTAAATAAACCATTTTTAAATTAGATATGTGGCTATCTGAAGGAGAAAATATAGCACTATACATGCAAACGTGGAGCCTTCAATCGAAATCGAATTCAAGCAATTTACCCACACATTTTCCAAAAAAATATAATTTCAATTCAATTAAACATGTAGGTTATCTATATGGATAGCTTTCTGTCTTATCTACCTGATATAAGTCAGCTGCTGTTTAGTCATGGTTCTGGTAAAATATTTGCATAGAGAATTTCTAGGGAAAATATTTCATTTTATGAAAATGTAACCATAGTCTGAGCCAGAATAAATATCTTTTTTCGCCTTCAAACTATGTGGAAAAATTAACATACAATGTGCAGCTTTATATAACTGGGATGTAGAAGTCATAATGTGTTTCTCCTTTTTATATACAGATTCATAGCTTAATGGTATTTACACAATTGATAGAATTCATGTCGCGATATCTGTTAACATTTACAAGTAATTAGTTCCATATTTACCTCAATGTATTTTTAATCCATAGGTTGTTGGTTTTAATAAATCTTAAAAATTTAAAGGCGACTATTACAGACCAAAATCTTCTCGGCAATGTTCTAATGGTCCGACATTTGCAATTTTGTCGGTACATTTTAGAAAAAAATGTCCTAAAAATCATAAATGAAATTGATTTGATTAAAAGACTGACTCAATAATGTAAGATACTTTGCCAAGTGAAGTTAGAGAAAACGTTGCAATTTTCTTCTATTGCATGATATATGATGCTCTTTTTAAAACAAACCTTAATAGGTGTATGACGTATTATTCTTATCACAATTTCTTTTTCTTTTGATACAATTATATAGATTAAGGCGGGCACGCAATATGTAAGGACCCTTGCCATAACAACAGGAATATATTACATCAGCTGAACATCGTGTGATTGCATTGACCTATTCTATGGAAATAGGACATACCACCCGTGCTGTCTAGACGTTGCGTGCTTTGTTCATATTGTATTCAATGCAAACTTTTCCCTCACTACATACTTTGAATTGTCTTTTAAGGTTTTTAGCGTTCGGTTAATGATAATCACAGAGACAAGACTAGATTTGTTATATTTTCTGACGGAAATTTGGTGTCAATCATTATTGCTCATATTTGGAAAAGTTGTTAAATAGAGGATATTTGTTTGTTTTGCATGTAAGATTGAAATATAATTTCACTGAGTGAACAGCAGATGCAATATTTTCACGAGTGGCGTAGCCACGAGTTAAAATATAATAGCTGGTGTTCACGAATGAATTATATTTTAATCTTATATGTAAAACAAATAAATTTTCTTTTTATTTCATGCGTTTAAAGTGATTTTAAGTACTTTTTACCGATTTTGCCGCGTAACGTCGCGCATTCTCCTTTGTGACGTCATCACATCATGACGTCACATCATCAATTTTGAAATATAGTTCTGTTAAATTTCTCTAATTTTGTTACATTTTTAACATGATGTATGGTGACATCGACTTTCTTTTCCTAAAGAAGCATAATTTACGTATGACGGCATTTATTTCTGTCTGTTATTCCATTTAGTTTAATTTTCTTTTCATCCGCATTCAGATATAGTCCGGCTACAGTGAAAATTATATTTTATAAATTTCACTAGTGGTTTATCAGAATATAATCATATGATATATTATAATAAAACACTGGAAAGCATGAAATAAATAAATGCGACTTTTTTCCAAGAGTTGCATACCAGTATCACTTAATACAATTTAACTCATTTTAATATATCTATGAATAAACATGCTGATACTATGCTTGCCATGCATTTTAAAAGCTTTGTTGACTATTGGATCTTGCCCATATTGTTTTAAAATGATGTCTCCGGAGATAAATCTTTTATTTTAAATATTGAAACTAGAAGTTCGTAGAAATGATAGGGTATTAAAGATTTTTTTTCTTTTGTTTTTGTTTGATAAAGTATTAAAGAAGTTTTTTTTCTTTTGTTTTTATTTGATAATTATTTGGATTTTAAAGAGTTAGTGCGGTATGAAATGTATTTTATTTCATATAAATTAGTATAATTTAGATAAACATATACTACTAGTTGCGTGGCAACAAAAAATAAGATTTCCTACAGCTGGAAACCATATGATAAAGACTATTATAGTTATAATAGCCATTTAGTATAGGCAGCTTTAGTTATTTTTGTCAGCGTGACCTATTTGCACAATGATTGTTTTTTGTAACAAATTTAACATGCTTTCCAATAATAGTTTATTTCAAATTGTGTTTATTGGAAATTGCACGTTTGACAATCATGACACAACTGTTATCATTTGATTGTTTTCTGAATGATAAATAAAAAACAATAATAAATAATAGAAAATGTTATGCAATGTTGTCGAGCCTGCAACGATTTTCATTATCCATTCATTGTTATTGTAATTGTAATTATAATAATATATAATCCGTGAAAGATTCGTGAATTTATGTTATTGGGCAGTTATTGGAGTGACAATACCCCCTGTTATAAACATTTATTACGAAAATAGAGAAAAAAGAGTAAAGAAATAAAGAATTTCCAAAACGGCAAAATTCAAATCGTTGCAGGCTCGGTTTCATTGAGTCTGTTTTGTTCAAAGACGGTACTGTCAAATACAAATTACTGTCCACACCCCTAGCACAGGTTTTAGCAGAATTCAACATTCAAACATAACAATGGTAACACAGATGTGTTCAAATAATACCATTGGTATCACTAATTTCTTCCTATCTCGAATATAAAATGCACAACTGTCGGGAAAAGATGGTTCATATGTTTTTAACACACAAAAACCACAAAACACGATATTAAATAATGTTTTTTTTTAATTTATAAAGATTTATACATCTGAACCTTATTTCAAATATAAACTGTAGCAATCAAAGTTTTAACTATTTGATTTACGTCAATTAAGAACGAAAACTCAATTAAAGTTATAATCCTCTTGAACTTATTTCTTGTTCTTAATCCGTTCCAATAAGATTTATCCTTTTATCCCCCTTGTGGCTTATTGGTTGCCTTAAAGTTGAAAGAAAGAAAAAGGAGTCCATCGTTGAAATACTTTCGTCTTATTAAAATTAATGCAAGCGATGTCAAAATCGTGTTTAACTAGCTATGTGCAAAGGTAAAGAAGTTATAAAGTTGTATCGGTATACGTTTTATAAAAAGGCGCAATATTTTGTTCTTTAAATATTGTCTAAGTATGATAATGTATCGAAATTTAACACGGATATTATTTGTCAGTTAAGACTTGACCATATCTTGTCATGTTCTGTCAATTTATATGATAGCATCATAAAACGTTCTGAAATGAATCCGAACACCAATATCTTTAATACAGTCGTTAAAGCTGTACAGACGTTTAAAGTGGTGTTTACGTGACGCCACAATGTAGCGCCAAACAGCACGTGCAAAACAATCAATTTCTACCCCCTTTTTGTTTACCCCTTGTTCCTTAAATTTCCCTTTAATTCCTATGTTTTCAGTCAATACATTTCCCCCTGCTTTTGCAACCCTCGTGTTCTCTCCTGGTGTTGATTCGGTGTCTTCTGTGTGGTTTGTAGTTGTGGCTGGATTGTGTCAAGGGCTGTGTCCTGTGAATGTTGCCTTTAACTTGTTGAGCTATATTTTCATTTGTTTAAATCCAGTCGGTCAGCAATCATCCTTTTATAACTTGTCCGACGCGTAAATCTTTCGATCACGCTGCATTAGTGAACATTGACTATTTTTCTCATTTGCAATTGCAATTTATTTATAAAAAATCCAGTAACAATGACTTTAAAAACGAAAATATCAATAAAAGTGCCAATGACGATATTAAAAGTGCTTGTCCATAAATTATGACATCTCAGAAAAAGATAATTGAGTGTACAGCCAGTCTTGCAGACAGTATCAATGCATTGACATGTGTCAATCGTTTAATCAATGTTAAGACGAGACCAAACAATAAAAATACTGGCAGTAATTGTAACGTTTTTACATCATCTAAATGATCAGACTTATATTACATGTACTTGGTATTGTATGCAATTATTCATCTCTTTCTAGTCAACTGTATGGACCGTTTCGTTATTTGGAAAGACTACTAGTATATACAAAGTAAAAATATTTAATCAAATCGTTAAATTCTTTAGATGAAATAAAGTACATTTTGAGAGAACATGCTCTTTGGTACTAAGCATTTCATGCTGTGTGAATTACACTACTACCTAATGAGACAAGCCTTCCCAAATTAAACATTTTATTACCGACATTTATACACATATTAGTCTGTACGCAGAAATTTCACCTTTTTCCGATACTTAATGCATTTAATTCATTTAGAAATCACAAAGTAGTATTTACTTTATTGCTTCACAATATCTGAAAGGCAACTTTTACAAATGCGTTTGTATCTTGTTTTAATACAGAAGTACATGAGTACTCACTTTGGTGTAATATTATTGTCTGTAAGTTATATTCTGTTACATTGTTTAAAACAGCACCCCTCCAGATTAATGTCAATGTTCATGAAAATCTTCTGTTGGTGTATCCATTTATTTGTCATTTCGTTTAGAACAGAACCAAATTGCAACAGGAAACGATATATTGGAAAATGCAAATATCCAATAATATTAACATTTATTGGCCTAAAGGTTTTCTCGCGAGTCATTGCAAATTGAATTAACAAGTTACTTAATGCAATATGCCATTCTAGATCTTTTAAATATATTTGAAAACAAACGTGTGTTTAATTGTCAATTCCGCAGCAAGTTGTAAAAGTGCAAAATAAACATTTTATCTTCTTTTTACGGACATTTCACCGTCAGCAATTTCCGTAAGATGAAGTATCAGGTTAAAAGATTTCTTAATGGAAATTCTGTCTTTTATTTGTTATTCAACTAGACTCTTGTTTTTTTTTAGAAAATACATAAATAGGCAAAATGTGCATTTTTTAAGACTTATATATACTTTGCTCATCATTGTTGTAATTCCATAAAACTTTGAATTAATCTAACAAAAGTTAGTTTAAACATGTTTTATTTCAAACATTTTACACATAGGTAAGAAATTCCATACATGTACAATAAAAATAACACAATGCATTTCTGGAAAAGGATCACATCAGAAAGCATGAATTGTTTATAGGGGCTTTTTCTAACATATGATTCATATCATTTAAAGAGTTTTTAAAAATGTTTGAAATTAATGACGTAGAATACATAATCATTAATACCAGTAGATTGAAGAAAAATGAACATTGTAAAAGATCACTCACTAAGTAAATTAAAAGACCTACGTAACAAAAAGGAATGGAAATGATTGATAAAAAAAATTCAAATGCGGTTTGGTAAATGGGAATGTAACAAATGTATTATGATATTTTATTCAGTCTTCTACAAGGAAAGACGTTGTCATCATATGACATCACGGTTTTGAAATTTTTGAATAATTATGTTATTTTTGTTTTTTTAAGTTGCATGTTACGTATGGATCATCAAACAGTAGATGTCACATATTGACCACATATAAACTGGTGGAGAAAGCCGCAAGTGTCACTCTGTGCATTGTAAAAAGAAGTATCGGTGCATTAGTAAAATACGTTTTTAATGATTGGGAATTTCTTTAATGCCAACTGACACAGCTAAGTAAATATTTCATTCTCTAACAAAAAAGTACCGCGTTAAAACGTCCTTATAACCGAAAAAAAGAAGGATACGATAGTGTCTTCAAATATGTGGATTGGGTGTGTGTCGGGGACTGCGTCCTATGAACGTTGGCTTTGCCTTGTAGATTTTCATTCTCATTTTTTAAAATAAAAACCTGTCAATACATATAAACAAATACGTTGTATTAGTAGGCAAATGTATCGATTTTTAGAAAAAGATTCTGTAAAAATGATCAAATGTCGAGTTAGCAATATTGAATGACAATGCACATCTCTCATGGGTGATATATATTTTCAATTACTACGGATCTCAGACATATGGTACTGTAAAATAAAATTACCGGTAGATAATAAACACGTGTATTCAATCGTTTCGGAACATCAAGACGAATTAGAATAACAGGAGAACAATCAGCAAATTTGATTGACGATTGCTGCTGAAATAAGATATCGGGACAATTGCTTATAACGTGAGTAAAAACTGGATGGTATGGTTCATCAAAACAATTGGTGAGAACAGAAAAAAACGGATGATATGTAATATCAGGACAATTTGCGACTACAGGAGAAAACCGGGATACGGACAAAAGCCCCCTGGACAAAAACACCTCCATCTAAAAATTAGAAGGTGGACAAAAGCCCCCACCCCCATGAAATTTACACCTAGGACAAAAGCCCCACCCCTAAAAAAATACAAGGACAGCATGAGATATCAGGAAAATCTTCGACTACAGAGGAACAACCGGATGATATGTGATATCAAGACATTTTGCGACAAAAGGAGCAAAACCGTATGATATGAGATAACAGGACAATTTGCGACTACAGGAGATCAACCGGGTGATATGAGTAATCGGGAAAATTGGCGATTACAAGGGGCAAGGTATACGACGTAGATACAATATTTATTCATTACATTTACGAATATTTTTACATTTTCAAAAGGTATGACTGACTGTAGAGAATCTAAAAAAAGGAGAATTTCACCAATCAAATCCGACTGGCAATATTCTTCCTATGATGGTTCATTTACAATATAAAACATAAATTCTTCTTTTGCTTGTTTATTTAGAAAGTGTAAACCTGGGTTATATTTTTTCAACATTTAAATACTACATAATAATTATCGATGAAATACATTTTATTATGATATAATTTTTTTATTTTGATCTTGAGATGAGAACATTTACTTTTTTCTGCAACCTTTCAAAATAAGTATGCTCATCATCGTGGCTGCGCAGAGACCCTTATTATCTGTTTTATGTTTTGTACAAACAGAAACCTTTACAGTTTATCATTTTATTTAGAAACATTATGGGAAAACATTTAGGCTAATACCATACCATTAAATAAACCACTTTGAAAAATAGCGATATAATTTCAACCTTACTCTGCTAAAATGATGAATTTGCTAGGCAAATCGATGGCATATTTCTGAACGTTGTCGTATTAATCAGTCACAATGTGGCTATCTGAAGGAGAAAATATAGCGCTATAAGCAAATAGGGGGTAGCCTTCAATCGATTTCCAGCAATTTACCCACACATTCTCTAAAAAAATATAATTTCTATTCAACTATACAGGTTATCTATATGGATAGCTTACTGTCTTATCTACCTGATATAAGTCAGCTGCTGTTAAGTCACGGTTCTGGTAAAAAATTGGCACAGTGAATTTCTGGGGAAAATATTGCTTTTTAGGAGAAAGTAAACATAGGTAGAAGAAATAACCCTTCTTCGTTTGCAAACTGTATGGGAAAATTAACTGACAATGTTCAGTTATAACTGGAATGTGGAAGTCATAATGTGTTTCTCCTTTTTCATATACAGATTCATAGCTTACTTGTATTAACATTATTTATAGAATTTATGTCGCAATATATGTTAACATTTACTTAGTTCAATATTTATCTAAATGTATAGTTAACCCATGGGTTGTTGGATTTAATCAATTTTATATGTTTCTACATGATTATTTTGGTGTTTTAGTTATTTAACATTTTGTTACGATAACAACTGTTAGAATTTCACTTGGCGGGGATTCATTTTTGTGTCGCCTCTACGGAGTAGTGGCGACATATAGGGATCACTTCTCCGTCGTCTGTCTGTCCGTCTGTCCGTCTGTCTGTCTGTCTGTCTGTATGTCCGTCCGTCCGTCACAAAACTTGTCCGGACTATTCCTCATAAACTACTGGTGCAATTTCATCCAAACTTTACAGGAATGATCAGTACCATGTCTAGTTGGGCATATTGTCAGCATTTTCCGGTTCAATGATTTTTGTCAGAGTTATGGCCCTTTAATAATTTTTAATTTTAAAGTTTGTCCGGACTACTTCTCTTATACCACTAATGCAATTTCAATGAAACTTTACAGGATTGATCTGTAGCTCAAGTCCTTGCGCATATTGCACGGGTTTTCCGGTTGAATGATTTTTGGCGGATTTATGGCCCTTTGATAAAAGGTTTCTTTTTCTGTGTGTTGCCAGATACACAAAAGCTTGTCCGGACTACTCCTCATAAACTACTGGTGCAATTTCATCCAAACTTTACAGGAATGATCAGTACCAAGTCTAGTTGTGCATATTGTCAGCATTTTCCGGTTCAATGATTTTTGTCAGAGTTATGGCCCTTTAATAATTTTCAATTTTAAAGTTTGTCCGGACTACTTCTCTTATACCACTAATGCAATTTCAATGAAACTTTACAGGATTGATCTGTAGCTCAAGTCCATGCGCATATTGCACGGGTTTTCCGGTTGAATGATTTTTGGCCGAGTTATGGCCCTTTGATAAAAAGGTATTTTTTTTCTGTGTGTTGCCAAATACGCAAAAGCTTGTCCGGACTACCCCTCATAAACTACTGGTGCAATTTTATCCAAACTTTACAGGAATGGTCAGTACCAAGTCTAGTTGTGCACTGTTCGTCTGTCTGTCTGTCACAAAATTTGTCCCAACATGAAATTGGCCATCATGAGGCGACACATGTGATTACTGATCGCTCTTGTGTTTACACTGTCTCATTTATAGGAACATGGTGGGGCTAAGAGTGAGGTTTGGTGCACCATTAACCGGTTTAAACTCCCCAGCAGTATTTATGCTGCTGATCGTTTCAAGGCGGCGCCCCTGTGTGTTCCTCAGATGTATGTCTATGTTGTTTCATACTGTATTGGTGACACTTTTGTGTCCCTTGTTGTTTTCTCGTCTACGGTAAGTATCTTCCCCTTTGTCCTTAGTTTTTATTTCTTTTACCCCCCCCCTTCCCCCTGTCATCTGTCCCCTTCCCCTGTGCCCTTTGACTTTGTGGGCCTATTATTTAATCCTTTATTTGTTTTCTTTGTATTCCTTATCAGTTACAAATTATTTCCTATTTTTTCAATCATTTATTTGCTTTCTTTGTATTCCTTATCAGTTACAAATTATTTCCTATTTTTTCAATCATCTATTTGTTTTCTTTGTATTCCTTATCAGTTACAAATTATTTATCATTTAAGTGATAACCTGTCCGTGCTCTGTCTTGTGCCCTGCCTGTTTTTGTTTGGGGTCCGTCTGGGCTCCAAGTCAAATGTTCTTGTTGCTGGGTCGTAAGGGGGTTGCGTTTATTGAACGCCATCTTTCCTTGTTGATCTTGTTTATCATATTTTAGCCATGCGACTAATACAGACCAATATCGGCTTGGTAATGCTCTCATGACCTGAACAATTTTAGTTTAGTCGGAACATTGTAGAAAGAAAAAATGTCCCACTAATCATGAATGGAATTGATTTAATTCAAAGACTGACGCAATATAATATATTTCGTCAAGTGAGGGCAAAGAAAACGATGAATTTTTTTCTTCTTTTGCATGATACCGGTATACGATATTGTTTCGAAAACAAGCAACAAAGTATTCTTTTTACTTGTTTTTCTTTTAAATACAATTATATAGATTAAGTTATTGCACGCAATATGTAAAGACCTTTGCCATAACAACATGAATATATTACATCATCTGAACATCGTGTGATTGCATCGACCTATTCTATGAAAAAAGGACAGACCACCCGTGACGTCTAGACATTGCGTGCTTTGTTCACATTCAAACAGTACAAACTATTTCCAGTCACTACACACTTTGAAATTTTCCTTAAAATGACGCATTTCGACAAGTCTTTTAAGTTTTGTAACGTTCGGTTAAACAGAAACAAGATTTGTAATTTTTTCTGACGGAAATTTGCTGTCAATCGTTCTTGCCCATATCAGGAAAGGTTGTAAATTAAAAGCGACTTTTATCGAAGAGTTGCAAGACTGTACCAGTATCACTTAATACAATTTAAATCATATTGATTTATCTATGAATAACCATGTTGATACAATGTTTGCCTTAAAAGATAACATATTTGATAAGTTTACCGCACAACTGCCAACAATTGAACACGTGCTGAGATGAATGAACGATAAGTGATAGAATGATATGTAGAAAATTCACCTTTTCTTCAACAATTCTTTTTTCAGCGTCAGTTTGAATTTGACATAAATATAGCTTTTAGTCACATGCCTTTATTTGATATACAAGATGTTGACGCGTACGAACCACAAATATACGCTTTGACAACATATCGTATAAATAGCGAAAAAAAAATATCTGGACAAAGTGATCTTTCGGATGCATTAAAACCGCCAAACTACATGAAAATTTGCAAATTGGTGCATGGCGGTAATAAAATGATCAATATTAAAAACGAAATGGCACGGGCGGTACTCATTATTTTAAGACATAGAAGTGCTGCAATCAATGATTCCGAAGGAATACAAAACTTAAACAACATCGAAGTTGTAAGTTCGGGACAAGTTACTTTATACAACTGGCCACACAGCACTTGACACCTGCTGCCGTGATGTTAAATGTGACTTATTATCACCTTGTTCCTAATTAGTTCAAAAGTGAAGTTACGTTGTTGTTGTTTTTTAGTTTGCTTTTTGATCGGGGAGAAATACTTTAAAAGACAATTACGCAACAAAAATTTACGTTTAAAATGCGCAGTCTATCCTTGATTAACTGCGTCTGTTTCCGATCTACGCGATATAGACGGAACAGCCTAAAATGCCAGTAAACTATTCGATATTCTTCAATAACAGTACTGAAATAAAATCTTAAGTATGGTGGTAATAACTAAAATTTAGAGAATAATTTTTAAATGCCATGGTTCTGAAAAGATGTTTTGCACGCTATATATATTCATTAAAATAATTGTATATATTTCAGGAAAGTTCTACGGCAAACTTATTTTACCTTGTTGAAGTTAAATTGAATTGAATCTTTGGAAAACATACAATTGGAAGATAGATGTAAGATAATATAAGATAATATAAATATTGCTACACATGATTTCGTTGTAAATAATTGTTCTGTTAATAATTGATACTGTCAGAACAAATGTGTTAAAACTAGTTTATTAAAAAAATATAAACAAATAGTCAATCGGTTGTTTTCATCAACGTTAGACAAAGAAACAAAAAAATATTTTTAATTTGTCAAAATACAAGTCAAAACATTTGGCGAATTTTTAGGGCAAGCACATCATATCAAATTTAATATAGATAAGCAAAACACTGGATTTCCTTAACGGCACACAGTTATTCACATAACAAAAACAAAAGGAAATCAATTACAGAAAATCATCAATAACCAGCTGCTGATTTTTTTTCTTGTTTGCTTGGTTTCACCCAATACATTTTATGGCGCCAAAACAGAATATATATTGTTTGAGCTTTCGTGTGGATTTACAAAGTTATAAACTAACACCTTGATATAAAACCACCTCACTTAACTCCTTTTTTTTACAAAACATTGTGTCGTACTCTACGTTTTAAAAACAAGAGGAGTGTCGTTCCTGTCGAATCTGTCATATTATAAAACCATATTTTTTAAATTTTCTACAAAATAATGGTTATTCGTGATATTCGTGACAACGATGCAATTTTCTTCTATTGCATGATATACTATATTATTTCGAAAACGAACAACGAATTATTGTTATTACTTGTTTTTTCAAATACAATTATATAGATTAAGTTGGTGCACGCAATATGTAAGGACCTTTGCAATAACAACATGAATATATTACATTATCTGAACATCGTGTGATTGCATCGACCTATTCTATGAAAATAGGGCAGACCACCCGTGATGTCTAGACATTGCGTGCTTTGTTCACATTCAAACAGTACAAACTATTTCCGGTCACTATATAATTTGAAATTTTCCTTAAAATGACGCATTTCGACAAGTCTTTTAAGTTTTGTAACGTTCGGTTAAACAGAGACAAGATTTGTAATCTTTTTTGACGAAAATTTGCTGTCAATCATTTCTGCCCATATCAGGAAAGGCTGTAAATTAAAAGCGAATTTTATCGAAGAGTTGCAGACCTGTACCAGTATCACTTAATAATTTTAAATCGTTTTGATATGTCTATCATGAATAACCATAGTGATAGAATGTTTGCCATGCATTTTATACGTTTTGTTGACTATTTGATCTTTCCCATATAAATGGTAGCTTTTAGTTGGTATTGTTTGGAATAATGTTTCTCAGTATCCGGAGATGAATCTTTTAATTCAAATGCTTAAACAAGGAGTTCGTAGGAATGAAACGGTATTAAAATTTGTGTTTGTTTTTTTAATAGTCATTGGGATTTTGAAAAGTTAGTGCAATGTATAACATTTAATTTAAATTAGTATACTTTAAATAAATATAATCTGCTAGTCGCGTGGAGAAAAGGAAATACGATTATTTTGAGTTGAAAACCATATGATAAAGTTATAATTGCCGTGGAATAGCCACTTTTAGTGCATTTTGTAAGCGTGACCTTTTTGCACAAACATTGCTTTTTTAACAATTTCACCATCCTTTCAAATAAGTGTTTCTCTCAAATAATGTTTGTCGGAAATTACTCGTTTGACAATATCATGACAAACCTGTTATCATTGGATTGGTTTCTGAAAGATCACGTTATTCCGTCAACAGAAATAGTTCAATATCTGATTCAATTACTATTTCTTTATTTATTACTGAAATATCATATTATGCTATCTCGATCCAACGGATCATAAAGTAGGCTCCATGAATGTTGACATAATGGATATCACGTCATAAATTAAACAAAATTTAATTGTTATGTTAGTTGATTGGTCCTTGCTTGCAAAATGCAAAAAATATTTTTAAACGTTCAAAGGCGGAGGATGGTCAGTTCTCAGAGTTTTAAGGTAGTACTGATGCTCAAAATGTAACAGTTGTTAAATAATTATTCATTTTTCCGTCTTACAGTGAAAAAATAGCAGACTTGATATTTGGTCAGTATGTAAATGTACAATTTAATAATTAAATAAATAATCTGTTTGATTGTGTATTTGAGTCTGTATATGACGGATAATAAAAAGTGCAATATACAGAGGCGCCCTTGCACCGACTTAAGCGGTATTCAATTTTAAACACATAGAAGTGTTGCAATCAATGTTTCTGAAGGAATAAAAATATCATAACACTGAAGTGAAGTAAGGGACAAGTACTTTATACACAACACTTGTCACCTGCTGTTGTGATGATTAATGTGAATTATTATCACCTTGTTCCTAATGAATTTAAAAAGGTGTAGTAATGTTGTTGATGTTTCTTTTTTGTTTTGTTCAACCGCGTAAGTTTCTGTTCTACGCGGCATAGATGGTGCAGCCTTATGTGCCAGTAAACAATTCGAAAGTCTTTAATTACGGTACTGAAATAAAATCTTAAGTAGGCTGGTAATAACTAAAATTTACGAAATAATTAAAATGCCATGGTTCCGAAAAATGTTTATCCCAGCCTCTTATTTGTGTAAAATAATTGTATATATTTCGGCAAAATTCTAACATAAAATTTTTTTTTTCAGTTTAAATTGAGCGTAAATTGTTACTCTAGATGCAGTCACTTTTGAGTTTTTGAAAAATTAACAATGACAGGTGGCAAACTTATTTTACCTTGTTGAAGTGAAATGTAATTGAAATTGCGAAAAAAAAAATTAAAAAGAAAAAGTAAAAATAAGACAGATGTAAGATACATGTAGTATAAGACAATATAAATAGTGTTACACATGGTTTCGTTGTCACGAGGATTGTTCTTTCTATTAGTAAAACTGCTAAAACAAATGTTTCATAACTGCTGTCTTTAAATTGAATGTAGCCAATCAGTTATTTTCATCGACGCTAGACAGAGAAACAAAAAGATATCCTAATCAGTCAAAATACAGTTAATTTGGCTATTGCTTATGTCAAACACATCATATCAAATTAAATTAAAGTAGCAAAACATTGAATTTCATTAATGGCGCACAGTTATCCACAGACCAAAAACAAAAAAGAAATTAATTACAGAAAATCATCAATAACCAGCTGTCGATTTAGTTTCTTGTTTGTTTGGTTTAACGTGGAACCAATAAAGATGAGGTAACATTGCGCCAAAAAAATTACTTGTGCATTCATTGGGTTTTCCAAAGTAGAAAGCAACGTCGTGGTTGGAAACCACATCACTCAGTACTCCAGTTCTTCAAACAATTAAGTCGTCTCTTATAATCCGTCGAATCTGTCAAATAATGAATCCATATCCAGTATCATCTACAACAGAAAAGTTTTTTTTTCTAGTTTTCCGTGATAAAACACCACACGCAAACAAGGGCATATCACTCTTTTGGTTGGGGGGGGGGGGGTATCACTGTATAAAATATGTGGGTCAAATGGTTCTCTAGTTATTGCGCAGAAACGGTTTCAACGCCACTGGGACCTTGACCTTCACACATTGGTGCACAGAAACAATATAAGAGTGAAGTTTTTAGAATGTGTAACGAATGGCGCTTCAGTAGAATTAGTTTTGACAAACAAATACACTGTGACTTTGACCTTCAGGCATGGACCAACATAAATAGCGGTAGTCTTATCATTGAGGGTGATCATGGTATGAATATTGAAGGCCATTAGTCAAATCTTTCTTTAGATGTTGAATGGAAACTGTTTTCATATTCATTTTAACTACTTTTGCAACATTAACGCATTGGCGCCATGAAACAAAAATGGCCTGGGGATTCGTATTTCAAGAAGTTTTAAGGTCTGTGGTCGAATGGTTTTCTAGTTATTGAGCGTAAAGTGTTTTCACATTCAAGGCCAATCTAACCTTTTGGTTCCCGTATCGGTGCAAAAGAAAAGAAAATGTGGTCTTATTCTTACCTTGAGGTGATCAATTATGAAGATTTAAGGCCGATGATTCCCTAGTTTTCATTCGATGTCACTGTGAAGAATACGTGTCAATAGTAAATAGGACCTCCATATGTTTTTAGCCGACATATTCACAGAAGAAAGGTACTGACGCCATACGATCATATGCATATGCAGTGCTCTTACCTTCGGCTGCCAGATTTTCCGGACCTTTTTCCGATTTAATTTGTGTAGGACATGCTTCACAGATGTTTTTTTGACCCGTAATAGAAAAAGACAACGAATTTTTTCCATGCTATGAACAAAACTGTCTTTTGTTAAAGTCACTAGCTCGTTAAAACATTTCTAGTATCGATCATGTTTAAAAACGTGCACCGATGTCTGTAAATATAAACAGTGTAATAGATTGAATTACAGTTAGTGTAAAAAATTGACAACAAATAGTCGCATTGAATTTTTACTTTTCATAAAATATGTTATTCATTTTGCAAATTGAATCGTTTGAGTAAATTCGAAACAGTTTTATTTATTGTGCATTAACATTTTTATTAATATATGTCATTCTTTATTCATATACATTGCTTATCAAACACATAAAAATGAATGTATTCGTTAACAATAAGTCCACCACGGAAATAGCCTGTATTATCAAGTTATCAAATTATAGAAAGGTTTGTGATTTTTGACAGATAGTCACTTGTGTCGGCAATAATTCATGATGGTGCACCTCTTTTAAAACTTGTTTATTAAAATTATAAAGTAGTCAAAGTGTTGTTTTCATCACTATTTTTTTGATATCTGTCAAAATACAAGTAAATACATTTGGCGATTTTTTTAGGGCAAACACTTCACATCAAATTAAATAAAATAAGCAAAACATTGGATTTCATTAACGGCACACTGTTTTTCACATAACAATAACAAAAGGAAATCTGTTAAAGAAAATCATCAATAACTAGTTTTCGATTTATTTTCTTGTTTGTTTGGTAATACCCAATACAGTTTATGGCGCCAAAACAGAATATATATTGTTTGAGCTTTCTTTGGGTTTAACAAAGTTATAAAGTAATACCTTGATATAAAACCACCTCGCTAAACTCATTTTTTCAAAGAAATTTTATCGTACTCTACGTTTTAAAGACAAGAGGAGTGACGTACCTGTCGAATCTGTCATATAGTAAAACCATATTTTCTTTAATTTTCTACAAAATAATTGTTTTCGTGATATTAAAGTGTTAACACGAAACTTGACATGTACTTGTAGAGTTATGTTGTACGTTTATCAAAATGAAAATATATTTTCAATCAATTTTTTTATTTATATCATTTTTTATTTATTTATTTATTTTTTTTTTTTTTTTTGGGGGGGGGGGGGGGAGGATGGGGGAGGTGGTGGTGATCTGTTGGCCTGAAACTTCCTTGATTAAAGTGCATTGTATGTCAACAGGATTTAATATGTCGAAAGGCAGAGAAAATGGGAGATACACAAATAATTACACATGTTCAACCTTTGAATCATTAGGGCTTATGTTAACAATGACAATGGAAATATTCTGATCCTGTTTATTTATGCTTAACGATACTATCACTATTTGTAACATGTATTTTAGAACTTGAGGCATCTGTTTTAATTAGAAAATCATCATCAACAACATACTTTACCAAAACAACACCCGAAATAAAAACAAAAAATATAGAAATACTTACAAATGGGCATTTCACTCAATAGGGTGATCACTGAATGAAGTTAGAAGGTTGTGGGCCAAATGGTTTCCAGGTTATTAAGCAGAAATGGTTTTCAAATTTACAGCCTCGGTGACTGTGATCTTCACTCATGTCGGACATGTCTCAGATGGCTCACTCTCACTCTATACAACCGGTAACTCCTGCTGAACCTTTTGTTGTCTTACAAGAGTGGGAACAGCATTCCACAATTAAAAGTTCATCAGAACATTTAAAGCATGTCCAGTGGATGGCAGGCTGTAATTAATGCCCGATGACACCATTTAAGATATGTTTGAATCTTATTCCATGAAGCCTTTACAAATGAACAACTTTTTACAATATCTTCAAATTACGAATTTTCAAGTGTTGCCATTTAGATAAATGTTCACTCATGTTTAAGTTCGATAATTCAAATCCGTTGATTTATTCATCGGTTTTATCAAATAAATGATACAAACAAAACTTAAATTATCAAAAACAGTTTATGTCTTTAACCTGAACAATAATAATTACAGACTACAAAAGTGGTCATTGTCACATTTCGTGAAGTATACCGGGTATAATAAATAATAGATTATATTCGAATTTATTCCATGTGGCGATAAAAAATGTTTTGTGTCTACGTATATATTGGTACAATGATTTTAGTATTTATGCTATATACATTTATAAGAAGTATTTATCTTTGCTTTGTATATAGATAATAATGTTTTGAATTATAAACAAAGTTTTTGTATTTCTAATAAGTTTACCAAAAAATGGTCTGAATGTAAATAGCTTCAAATTTGATCTAGAAGAGCTCTCTCATTTTGCCTTTTTATGAAATACTCAATTTGCAAGCGTTTAAGGGACATTTAAAAGATACACAGAAACAAGTATTACTCAAAACGTGCTAATACGATCTTAGAGTCGAACACTTCCTTTTACTTAAGTATGTCGTTGCTCATTATTCAAACTGTCTGAGCCTCTTTATCGAAGAGCCTGTCGATTTCCGCTTAATTACTGAAGCCATATAACAAAACGCCGAACCATTAACAATGAATTTTCCAAAGAGTTCTGCTGTACTGCTATTAATAAAAAATACATAAAGAGCACATTATAGTCTAGCAATCATCTTTTTAATGTTAGCGGATCATAACATATAATAAACATTAATAATGTCCGGAAATTGTTCAACAATTGATGTGAAAAAAAAATCCATATTTTACTGACACTTTGTAATGATAACAGAAATCCATTGTATCTAACAATTCTTAATAAAAAAGTATCGGGTCGAAGAAAACTATAATTTCAAAAAAAAAAAAAACACGGTGTTTTGTAGTCAAATTTGACACTTTGTTTGCTTATTTAATAAGAAAACGACATAAAATAAACAAAAATATAATTGATTTTGGTTATTAATAATTGTTATTTATTTTTAAATTATTATTAATTTTAAGAAGTGTGTTTAAAGTTTATTTAGTATTTGTGTGTCATAACAGTTACCTTTAATATGCTTGTGATTTATTATGATTATAATGATAGATTTAATTATGAACTTTCTTATTATACTTATTCGGAGAGTGTTCATAACTTTTAAAATACTTATGATTTATAATAATTATAAGGATAGTTATTATTATTTTAAGCTTTTTTTAATTGTTCTTACATATATATTCTTTTATTCTGTGTTTGAAATATATATAGAATGTATTTAGATAAATTTCTTTATGTAAAGCATTCATGATAATACTCTTCAATTTGTAATACATGAACATAGCATAAATACAAAACATAAGTTTCTGTCTTTTCATTGGAAAATATAAAATTGATATGGCAGTAACCATACAATATTTTCGACCTTTTCCAAACCCTACTAAAGATGACCTAGCGACGCATTAGTCAGACAGTATGCGAAGGTCAAATGATGCTAAAGATACAGAGATGACTGGTTAATCGGCCGTTACTTACTCGGTAAAAAGGTTTTTTTGAAAAAGAAACACAACTTTTTAGGTTTGCGTAGCATGATTTCTAGAATATATGACATGAAAAACAAGATCATCAAGGCTGGGCGGCATTCAAACCATTTTCCACTAGTCACCATATTTTATTTCCAATCGAATATCTGATAATGACATAAAAAAGGAAAAAAAAAAACAACAACAAACAACAAAAACTTTTGCAGCGATTATATGTGATCTTAAAAACCAGGTCAATGAAATTATATTAAATTCCAAGCCATGTATGAAAACAAAGAAATGAAAAGTAGAATGATGTTATGGCAAACTAATTTTTAAAATTCTAAACCATTAGATTCACCATTTTTGTAAACATTTCACCTGTCAATTTATGTCATCTAAATGTTATAAAATTGCGACAAGGTCATATTTAGCAAAATTTTAAATTAACCCCCTGTGTATCTTGTTAACCATCGTATCAGAATCCACTTTAAGATATCGTTCCCAATGGTAGACATGGGCAATCGTAATTATTTTACATTATTCTTAATTGAAAAACTTTTAAGAATGGATACAGGGAGTGCTCTGAGTGCTTTTCAGCCATAAGCTCAAACAAATTTTATCAAGTTAGTCTATAAATACACCATTTATAATTATCATGTCTATCTTGCCCCAGACATTTCAGTCACCTTATATGAATATAGAATTCTGGTGAGATTAAACTGACTTCAATTATGACCGAAAAGTACTAAATTAATACAGTTATCTAATATTGCTACATAACTAAAAACTTGTAATAGAGTGTATTTGCTGTCATATAGTAATCTTCAAGATGATGGAAAACAAGGAAAGAAAAAAAGACAATAAAACAAACAAGAACGCAAGTAAAAATCTCCACGCAGGTGATTTAATTGACCATATTTCATATGTTTAGAAAAAAAATGTTTGAATTAACACCAAATTTTAATCCTTTGAAAATTAAATTCAAACTCAAAACAAACATTAAATGTTTACAATTCAGAAACGAAACACGATCTCTCGTTCAAGAGGGCAAGTAAAACATATAACATATAGAACTTAAAACATCCGAAAACTAACTAAAGCTCCACGAGTCGTATGTATCGCCTTGTGAACAGTATAGCTGTCACTTAGGCATATTCTTCTAATAAAAATATAGGTTATTTATAAACACCACTCCTATTATGTACATGTACCTTGAACTTTAGTGACATTTGAACTGATTGTAACAATGTTACACCAGGATTTGATATAGCTTGAATTTGTTCTTATTATTTAGGAGAAATTGTCCGGACAAAAATAAAGTATAATAATTATCAAGGGCAATAACTCTAAAAGCATGAAATACAGAGAACCAGTTCTTGTGCAGTGCTCTTCTTCTCGATAAAATCTATCATCCTATGAAGTGTCAACTCTATAGCTTTTATGGTTTAGATGAAATGTCTAGGACAAAAATAAAGTATTATAAACAACAAAGGGCAAACTCCAAAATCATGAAGCACAAAGTGCCTGTTTTTGTGCAGTGCACATCTTCTTGAGATCTAGCATCCTAGGAAGTTTCATATCCATAGCTTTTATAGTTTAGGAGAAATTGCTTGGACACGAATGATATATGAAAATTAACAAGAGGCAATAACACGAAAAATAAGAAAAGCAGAGTACCAGTTTTTCTGCACTGCACTTTTTCTAAATAAGATCTATCATTTTCAGAATTTTCTAGTCAAAAACACTTATAGTTTAGGTGAAATGGCCCGGACAAAAATAAAGTAAGGAAATTAACAAAGAGCAATTACTTAAAAAAAAGAAGTACAGAGTACTGGCTTCTGTGCAATACACTTCTGCTTAATGAGATCTATAATCAATGAAGTTTCAAGTCCATAGTTTTCATAGTTAAGGCGAAATGGCTTCGCCAAAATATTAGGTATAAAAATTAACAAAAGGGCAATAACTCAAAAATAAGGAATACAGAGTGCTTTTTCTTGTGCACTTCACTTTTTATTAATAAGATGTATCATCCTGTTTCAAGTCCATAGCTTTTATAGTCTGGGAGAAATGGCCCGGACAAAAGTAAAGTATGAAAATTAACAAAGGTCAATTACCCAAAAATAAAGCACAAAATAGCAATTCTTGCGCACTACAATTTGAGTCCTTAAAAGAAGCATGCATTCCAAGTTTGGAGTCAATCCGACTGATAGTGACGAGCTTTGCTCCGGACAAGACCTGGGTGACGCCGCCGCCGACGGCGATTCCGACGGCGACGCCAATAACGACACAGACATCTGTGCCGCGACAAAAAAGCCACTATATGTCGTCTTTTCAATGCGACACAAAAAAGTAAAGTATTACTCTTTTCAATCCAATTATTTTGTAATTTTTTATAATAATTGATTAATTAATATGGACCATGGTCACCTTTTCAAATTGAGAAACTGATTATACATGTATGATAAATATACAACGCAAAAGAATATTGTCGGACTAGTGTGGGTGGCTATCGTGGAAACATTTTTTTATTTTATCTTTTGTTTCGGATACCAATTTTTATTGAATGTAGGGCTTCTGAACAGACAAAATGCATTACATATTCACTGATAAATGTCATTGAATATTAGTAGTACCTTATGTTTGCGTAGGTTTATATCCTGTTTCAAAAAGCATTGTCAATTCCCATCTGTTTTTTCTATTTACTAAAGCGTTAAAAGCTTCTCACGCAATTCATGCATTACATACACTGTGAATGGCACTTTGTAAATGTAGATAATATAATAGCATTTGAATCACATATTGTGATCACCAGCGCAATATTAATCAATCTCCGGTAACGCTCTGAAATCAGTTTAATGTTCGTATGCAGAACACAAATGTAACAAATTTGTAAATATAAATCTCATAATGAATTGCAATCATTAATGTTTTGCATTTTTATTTATGTCATGCAATGCTATTAAACATCAGAATTATGAAATATTAATCAAATTGCTCGCAATGAAACATGAACCTTTCTTGGTGTTCTTCCATGTCAGTTGAAGGAAATTTCACTTTTGGGTGATAAATATTTTTTTCTGTTGCTTTTCGACCTTTGATTCATGCAAATTAGGGTTTGAGATTGAAAGTGTCGCTGCTAGGAAAATTTTCTACGATAGTAATACAATGTAAATACGCCTAGTAATACTGCAATTTATCATCAACAAACTTATATCTTAAGATGTAATAATAACAAAAAATGGACAAACAATAGGTCAATAGCTTTTAGATGCCTTGATATATATATGCGATTTGTCTCAAAAATATATAAATAGTGTCCCTACAGCTTGACGTCGTGGATACACATGAACACATTTGCTAACATCAAAAAAATCATTTATCCTAGATTTCTAGCCGTTAATTGGTCATTAAATTTTCCGGAAACAACACCTTTATAATAAAGTAATTTATGTCACTGCACTGCTCCTCTTTATATTTGATTTAGAAAAATAACTCGAAGGTGACAATGTTAGTATAGAATTAGCTACAATTAAAGCTTATGTTATGTGGAAATAAATTACATGTATAATACAATCCTATTACACGGATTTTCTTTTAGAAAACAGACATTCTATCTCTTTATCAGCACAATTAAAGGCACATAATGCCTCAGAAATGATTAGTTTTTTTTCATTCTTAAGAAAGGGCAAGTATGAGTTTTTAATGTTAAAATAACGGTTATATTTTGTGTTTCTCTATTTTAGAGCATGTTGGTTTCTTTTGTCTGTAAAAAGAAGTGCTGAATCTGAAACTATTTATCATGAATGTAACAAAATGTAACAATAAAATATTAAATCATAAATGTCATATTAACCAAAATGCAATACAGCCAAAGATGGCTCAGGTGATTGGCCAATGAGTAACTAACTTGAAATAGTTACAGGTTTACTATTATAGAAATAAATTGTTTTCTGCGGCATAATGGACCTTTAAGAATACTTAAGATATATGAATTACCACTATGAAATAGCTGAAACACGTAAGAACCGTGCAGATAGACATTAAAACAATAACCAATAGCAAAAAAAAAGAAATTTTTGAAAATGTATTAAAAAATTCCCCGGAAGTGTGCGTATGCTTTGATAAATCAAAATTAATGCTTTTGTATCAAGCTAATTAAAATCTTATTTTATGCCACAAACCTGTTCAAAAAGGACTGCTGTAAAATTATTTACGACTAGATATCTTATCTCATCAATTTTGCAGATTCAAAGGGTAATAGCTATATCTAATAAAATAGTTTATAAAATTGATAAACAGTTCATTATAAAATTCATAAACAGTAATCGTTCTTTATTTAAATTATTTACTTTTTTTTCTGTCTTTTTTAGTTTTCGTAATTTTCGGAAAGACGTAATAGAGAATTGATCTGCTATTTATTAGACTTGAGTAAGTTACTATACAAACATAATTAAATATTCTGAGAGATCAACATATTATTATGCAGCTTATTTTCATGTTGAGCAGCCGTACAGAGTTCGGGTCAGTATTGATATATTTTTCTGGTCCATTTTTTCAAGCACTTTCAGAGTTAAAAACTGAGTACCGTTCATACCGGTGTTGTGGGTGTGAGGAATGTTGCACTTTTACTTTATACTTCATGTTCATATTCAATTAAAGCGAGTTTGTAATGTTTCTGTAATTTGATTGTGATTAATTCTTCCGAAGGATCACACTTTCTCCAGATTTTTAAAACAATTTAACAATGATTTGGTGCATGCAACATACTCTCAAGGTCTAGCGTCAATTTGGTATGTACATTGTAATTCATAGTTGGATATTCTCAGCTAAAAAAGCTTTTAAACTGCTTTTTATGAACAATGGAAAATGGATGCAAAATAAAAAAGATGATGTTAAAAAATCAACATCGAGGTGATTGGTGCGAAAAAAGGGCAGGACAATTAGTGCACAAAAATGACTTTTAGTTTCAAAATCATCACTGAGGTGTAACATGTAATTATGTTATGGAAGAAATGATATTTGAACATAAGTTGCATCTATGAAACCGTCAAACTGACTCGATTAAAATAAGAGAAATTGTTATTATATGGTACGTTCACTACTGTAATGTTTTTGCCATTTCTTTGTATGAAAGAAACACATGAAAAATATGATTCATCCTTTTGGTTAAATGTCATGCACGTATCTATTAATAAGACAATTCAGAAACTAATTAAACTGATATATTATGATAAGTTCAAAACCTGTATGCAATAGGAATCCATTTGACATTTTGCTAAATGTGAAGGTCATGTTTTTTATCAATGAGAATGAATTATTTAGTATCACAAAACTTGGAATTTATGTTTTTAGTTCATGTTATGTAAGTTGTCTGAAATAATATAGTTTACCTTTTAATTTGCCCGTGGCGAAACTTTTTCTTAGAAAAAACGTCAAAAATTTTGCAATTAAAAAAGAAACAACTTTATTTAGCTTGTTTTTATTCTTTTAAAACATATTTATTCACTATAAATCATAATTAAATATATAATCATTGTGATGAAAAATATTAAATGCGTCTAAAAGAGGATATAATGATCTTGAAATTAATAATTGGTTATGCATCACTTTGTATAATTTAATGCCACATAATTATTCCTCAGAAACAAAACATTATCATGTATTTACAACGGATATATATTAGCTTTACATTTTGTCATCTTGAAAAAATAAAGATACCAAAAAACACTTATTCTCAGGGAAATGCAAGTCTTTGTTAAAATCTGAAGAAAAAAACATATATATATTAAACATGTAATCCCCTTTCCAAGTTTTCACGAGGGTCACACATGATATAATTCTATCTTTTAAGTAATTCCTGAAAAAGATGAACTAAGTTTGCTACCTCTTTACATCCTACAAAATAGTTTCTTTAAAATCAATTACGGACTTCCACGTAATTGCACATTGCTAGTCAACCATTTACAAGCACCTCACCCTCGCGGCCACAACAAATTCAAGTGTCTCTAAATCTTATCATGACCTCATTCAGTTTGTGAAAAAGTGTAAGTCTAAGACACGGGGCCTTATATCAGGGGATTTATAAAGGATGGTCCTGGGTTTGTTTTCCTACGTATTATGCTTCAGCAATGACGTAACATCGTGGACTGGTTAAGTATATTCAGTGAAATGCTCAAACAGATAATAAATAGAAGGAAAATATCAATTAAGGCTTGCAATGATTAATTTAAGGCAAGTAATTATCTCTTTATAAATTGCTATTTCTTCCCTTACTTTGCCTTTCTTCTTTCATTTGTTTTTTTATTAAACCCTTCAATAAAGATTTATAACTATCATGATGAGGTTCATAAACATCATGAAGTATAATGGCTATTCCTTAAACGTACTTGAAAAATGTAATAAACTTCGGTTTTTATTTTCATCAAAGCCATGTTTTAAGGAGGTTTTTATTTATAATAATTAGCAATAAAAATCAGCTTGAATTGGAAAATGATAAAAAAAATATGAAAAAGTGATCCCTAGACACTTTAATAAAACTCTTTTACAGTTAGAATATAACATAATTGTTGTGATGATTTGCTATTATCTATAAACAGTTATTGCGTGCGGTGAAAAAAGAAAGACAAAAAAAAAGAACAAATAAGTCATAAATCTGTTTATTATCCGATTAAAGAGTAACGTGTACCAAAATAAATATAATAATAAATTGCATTTCATCTTAGAACTGTTTAACACCGTGCTTGAATTTGCGTGATTTCAAATGCTGAAATTCTAAAAATTGGCAAAGTTAGAAATAAATATTTTGACATGATATGTGCAATTTCAAAATTGAAATTTTGGATAAGCGTCTGATAAATGTTACCGTAGTGTAGTTGCGTATAACTGCAATACGCGACGTAAAACACAAAATAAAACAATGTTACCTGTGTCCATACTCGTGGAGATAGCTTCACTTTTGAGCTACTAAGGATACCAGCCTGTATGTCTGAATATATACTTATTGACAATATACTTAAACGAATTTTGAATTAAACGAACATTAAATTTTCTCAACAAACACACTTGTTTTCTTAGGTTAATAGTCCATTTTCCATTGGAAAATGAGCACACAGTTCAGATTTTACAAAATGCAAAGACCCAAAAAAATGGGCAGTATGCATAAAACAATATATAAAAATACATAAAAGAAAACGTCAAAATAGCATTCTTAGAATGATAGCTTTATATCATATGAGAAAAAAATGGTAAAACTTTAAAATAAAATATGGATTTAAACTGGATTTAAACTCCAATGGGTATATCACTTCAACAAAGAAAATATGAAGTGTGGCCGGTTAGATGTCACTAAGGCACTGTTTTATACACGAACAGGATATAAAATAGTTAAAATTATAAGAAATATCAACACATGATACCCTGAGTTACATTCAATAATTGGTATAAAAGTAAAAAAAAAAAATGTTAAATTAAACGCATTTTCTTTTTACCTAGTAAATAATATGAGCATTTTTTTTAATTAACGAGACGACTCGGTCGGTTTTTAATTATGTCAGCTTGAAAGTTAGATACAAAGTCCCATTAATTAATTTCTAAGAGAAACTGTTCGTCCTTGTTTAGGTTAATTATTTACATGACAAAATTATTTATTTAACCTTTTAACAGTTCTTGCCGTGGTAAAAAAAAAGAAAGAAAGCAAAAAATAAGAAAAAATCATAAAGATATGTGTTATCCAATCAAACAGTAACTTCTTCCACATTCAATAATATTTTAGTAAACGGTTTTGCATCTAGAACTTTTTTTATCATGCACGAGACTCAAAATCGCGTGACTTCAGATGCTGAAAATAAAAATAAAGATATGTTCACATGATTTGTACAAGTTTCGGATTATACTTATTTATTTTAAACGATATAAAATAAACTATTAATAAACATCGTTCTATTAACTTAAAGGAAGTTTTAATAAATGAACATTTTTTTCTTACATATTGCAATAAAAAAATGAACTTAAATTTACAATAAAAATAACATAGTATGTACAGCAAAATCAGTGTTTCTTTTCATTAGTCCAACATTTTGCAAAATCAGCATTTCGAACTAATGAATGATTTTGAATATTTGAGAATGTCTTCTTTTAGTTGTCATAAATTAATAACATGGTATTTTATTCAACATTTTGTTCGTCTGAAATTTTCTCAATTTGCGAAACAAGCAAAATGTTTCCAGTTACACAACATGTTGCTTAGACAATAATGAATATTTATGCACAGAAATCTCGTACCGTGAATTGATTTTGCAATTAAATAGAACAATGACAATAAATAAAAGGCCTAGAATGTAGAACCGATTATTTGATAATGCTTTGGGAAACCAACATGTGTTATAGTTTACGACTTAATCATGACAGATATACTTACACTACAATATTTGTTCTATGATGACGTCATGTTGGATATGTCAGCCTCAAGGTTAAAGACTCTTGGTTAATCTGTTTAATGTGCTTGACCTCGATAACCTCTAATCATACATCAAACTATACTTTTGTATTCCGCCAATTCGTAACCAGTTTAGTTTATATTTTACGCTCATGACATACTTTCGCGTTGTTCACTTAAAAATTGAGTAAGATCCAATACATATGTTAAAAAACATAAACAAAGTTGCGATAACTCTGTGTCCTTGCATTTCATAGCAATTATATAGAAACGCATTTAATATTGACAATAAACAATATTCCAATATTATGTTGACATTGGAATATGAACTTTGAAACATAGTCCTATATCGTTATGAATTATCCCTATATTGAGAATAATAAATTATTATTGCTCTTGTCATTAATGCAGACCTTGATTAAATATTGTTTGGTCCTCAATTTCCTCAATTGAACCTCAGTTTATGTTTTTCATCCCATTTGGATATAATAAAAACAAAACTTTACCGATTAATTACTTCTTTAATTGTATTTTTGTTTACTTTATCACAATGTAATCACAGTTTAAAATTATTGAAAATACCTTTTTTTGTTTATATGTGCGATTTGAATGCAAACAAGAATGTTTCAGGATTGCCAAGATATTGTTCAGCGTAATCTAGAATAGGACAGTCCATAATTGAATCTTGTCGGAATGATTGAAGATGAGGACAGCAAATGTCTAGCGTGTAAAATAATGCAATTTGTTTTTTTTATTTATCAGTCAATTCTTTAAAAGCTTTAGTATTTTAATTAATATTTTAGCATTATCAATATGGTACAGATTAAGGAATACCCCATCCCGTGCACTTTTTTGAGCACTGGCTCAGCCATGATCAACTCAAACAATGTCTCTCTGTGCGTTCTTTTTTCAAGCAAGAACGTGCATCTGAGTTGAACCACTAACGTCTTGTCAGCTATCTAGACCGTTTCCTCACATAAAACACATAATTTAATTAAAACATTCATCATACCAATTATTGGTACACTAAATCAGAACTGATTAATTAACAATGTACATATGCATTGTAGCTTACTTGACTCTTGGGAAGAAGCAAATCAGTATTTGTAGTTGTTTAAAAAAGTTTTTGTTCCTACAGTACGTGCTGTTATTTATATGCTTATAAACCCTACCGTTTCATAACTTTTTGCATGTATTCATATATACAAATATTAGTGAAGACAAACATTTTGTCACCTCACAATTAAACACCTTTTTTTTCTCAATCGCGATTATAACTTATTCTATCATTATAATATACTTCAATGTTTTGTCTCAAAATTGCAAAGAAATGTCTATCTTGCGTTGATTTTTTCCATCAAAATTTATTTCAAAGTGCTGCAAGAGAGTCAAATGATTTTCAGTGTTGGTTATACGTTAACTTATGATCAATCTTTGGTCGTTAAAAGCCTCACAAATCATATTTTTTCAAAAAATATAGAATATGGAAACTTTTGTAAAAAGGGATATTGTGTGAACATCTATTTCTTTGTTTTAGAATGAAACCATTGGATATGTTCCAAATTTATCTGTATATTCCACGGTGTTGAAACTGTCATATAATGTGTTTAAATCAAGGACATTGCTATACGAATCTTCGGTATAGATTTTGTTTGTTATTTACTTCTTGTAACGGGGCGTCCGTTGCCGAGTGGTTAAGGTCGTTGACTTCAAACCACTTGCCCATCACCGCTGTGGGTTCAAATCCCGACAGGGACTTTGGATTCTTTCATGTGCGGAAGCTATCCAGCTAGCTTACGGAACGTCGGTGGATCTACTCAGGTGCCCGTTCGTGCCTGAAATAATGCACGGAAGGGCACCTGAGGGCTTCCGCCACCAGTAAAGCTGAAACGTCGCAATATGACCTATACTGTGTCGATGTGACGTAACCCCCCCCCCCCCCCCAAAAAAAAAAAAAAAAAAAAAAAAAAAAAAAAAACTTCTTGTTACATTTAAATATATGTGGAAATATTTCTGTGTTTTCTAAAACAAAACGTAGATAATGTTTTGTTTATATGCTGCAAATAAGTTAAAGTATAGAACAAAATGTCTCCGAAATGTGGGTAAAATATGGTGATTTGATTTTTGTTAATTTTCCGCGGCGGAAAAATTGAGGACGATGCTCAATGTTAAATGGACATTTCTCAGATTCAATCAATACATTAATCATATAAATCTTGTTTAGACTTGTTTATAATCAAATTAAAATCAAGCAAAGGTGTATTTTTATATAGTTGATATAGGACATTTAACATTGCATAACTACTGATTGTATGTAAATTATCATAAACACATGTTTATATTTTCTAAACATAAAAAGTCCTTTCATCTAATGAATAAAATAACGTCCAATGTATAAATGATCGATTTAAAAAACTGGCAATGACATGCAAGTTAATGGGACTGTCATGTTAATCATATATACAAATGTCAGAAAAATTAAAAACTGTGACAAATACTTAAGTCACTTAAATATCAATTAATGCTTTTAGCATAATATGAAATAAGAGAACCGGAAGTACAATGTTGTGTGAAAGATAACAATAAGGAAATGCGAGAAAAAGATATAATAAAAAGTGTGTTTATAAGAGGATATTAATAAAAATAAACCATCCATACGAAGCTTTATATGAGGGTGTTCGTAGCCGAGTTGTTAAGGTAAAAAAACTTCTAATAACTTGCCTCTTTCTGCGAATGATTCGAATTCGATTAAATATTATTGAGCTTTTTAGGTAAGAAAGATATAAAGCTACCTTAGGTTATTTAAAAGATGGTGCTACTACTCAGGTGCACGCTCGTGTAATAATTAATAATGAAGGGACACTGGAACATTTACTCCACCATTTACGCTAGAAAGTATGATCTTTTTATTGATGTTGTGACCTTAAATCCAACAAAACAAACGATTACTGTTTGTTTTTGCTAGAAATGTCTGAAACAATCCGATGTCTATTAGAATAAGGTTAATTTTGGACAGTATGAAATGCTGCTTGTCTTTCCATCCTTGATATAAGAGGAAGGCGACGACAAACGTACTTTGTAAATCATTTATCACTTATTAAAACATTAATAACAACTTTAAGTGAATTTCGTTGAAAAGCTTTCTGCTTAGCAATTATATCGTAATTCTATATATCTGCAAGGTTACGTGTTTATTGAGTTATACTGAAAATGTCATTGGTGTATGAGAAAATGGCTATAATTGCAATGATTAAGGTTGAATAGAGGTTGAATTCCCTTGTAAAGTGTTCCATTGATACAAAAATCAGTTACACATTGTTTATATATCACATTTACACGCGCTCAATTTTTAAAGAACCTACTTTTATCAACATATATGTACAATTACTACATCGTTCTTACATTAGAAAAACCCTGTTCCATTTTGCAAATATCTCGCCTTGGTGAAATGATTACACTTGAAAGAAATTATTGAATTAATTGATTTGCAATCATTTCTTTAACTAGAAAAAATCTTTAAGAAATGTATGTGTTTTTAACAAGGAACTCAGCTTATATTCAATAAATTATAATGTCCAATGTGTTTCTGTTCTTGAAATTACTTAATATTTCGTATATAAGCGTATCAGAAATATAACAAAAAGCGCCTTCACATTAGGTTAGCACAATGATACGTACAATTGACCGAAAGAGATCACAAACGATCTTCCTTGAAATAATAGAAAATAACTTAGAAAAATAAGTCATATCAGGCTAAGAATTGCACATAAAACAATATTCAAAATAATTGTGGGTACATTTCGTTATATTGTTTTGCATTTTCTAGTGTTTAAAGTGGCAAACTTGGCCTTTACAAATTTATAAGGATTTTAAAACTTATGGTTTTATGGTATTTTGACGCAATTTGGCTTGTTTAAAATAAAACCTTTTCCTCCCTTCTGATCGTGCTATCATTGCGTGACGTTCCACATGATAAAATGGTTATAATGAAGACAGATAACTGTGGCTAAATTATATTTGCCATACAAAACAAGCTGTTGTATGTAACATACGGGTTTAACCAGTTTCATTAACAAGAATTTTAAATTTAATGTTCTAGGTCTCTAATGCTCAAATTTGATGTTTTGAAATGCTACCCAGTGCCTTTAAGTTTCTTTGCGAGTGTAAAATTAACACTCGGAGAATACATCTTACGTTTAATATAAAAATTGTCTTAGGATTTTTTTTTTAAAACCTCCGCCTTGTTTGGCCAGGATGTTCAAGCATATTGATGAACCTTTCTTGTGTATGCTGGCAGAAATACTATCTGCCTCTGATGTTCTACATTAACTTATTCTAACTTTAGCGCTATATTTTTAAGTTATACCAACTTGACATATTAAAACAAATGTTCTCTCAAGTGTATATTATCATGTCATGATATCTGACGACTGTGTACTTTCCCTTTTTTATACAAGTCTGAAAATTAAAGATATTTTCAGAAAACTAGTCGAATATTAAAAAAATGCAATATAAATAGCGTACATGTACATGCAAATTTTGTAATATGTAAAGAGTTTTCGCGCAAAGACTATGTACATTGCCCGTGTTACAAAAGTATGATAACAATATTTTACGGAATTATCAAATAGTTTATAAAGTCAATCTGCAATAAACGTACTTCTTTATCGATTCAAAATGTGTTCAGCAAATTCCTATGAACATGTTTGGAACATAATATGATACGGACTATCATCGTCGTTGTCTCAACATACCAATTATGATACAATTAATTCAAAAGAGATATCAAATACAAAATTCGATATGTCCATTCTGTCAATCCTTATAATTTGTATATTGTCATAGCAGGTTAAGACCTGTTTTTTATATTACAAATACTTTTATTAATATTATATAAAAAGCCCTTATTAATTCCATGATTGAACACTTAAATAATTCAATGGAATCAATATAAGACAAGGTAATAAGATAAAAGAGAAATGGAATCTCACAATAACGACCAAAACAACAAACTTACAAATATCTAAGCTCAGTTTGATTAAGCCTGTTAAAAGTCTGAACAGGAAAGTGCAAGTAACAATCCACGCCCTCCCACCTGCTTCAGCAGACTGCAACATTTGTTCTAAAAAATTGTGAACTTTTAAATTTAAAAAAAATCACAGATATGTTATCCTTAAGTTGTTCACAATTGCTTGGAATCTCTTTAACATGATTCATAAACGTAAGTTGTTATAAAACACTACGGAAATATACCATAAGAAGAGTTTACAGTTTTGATCCTTTACCCTTTATTCTTAAATATGTATTTAAAATAACTCGATATATTTTAAAAAGGGGAAATACACTCGTTCCCCTTTTTAAGGCACTATTTTTACATTATTTTCAGCTAAAGTAATGGTATTGTTTTGTGAAAAGTAAAAGACAAACAGCTAAAGTAAACATCCAAATTTTATTTTTTGATTCTTTTGCAAATGTTTTCGGGGGAACCATTCCCCCGAAATACAAAAGCCATGTACAGAATACAACATGATTCGATAAATAAAAAGCAATTGTTCAGTAATAAGAGATACATTATGCTTACGGGGGAACCATTCCCTCATCAAAATAAAAAGCAAATTTCAAAACTTATCTTTAACAGATACTCTAAAGTGGAACCATTCCCCCTTAAAAAATAGATATAACAATTTGATCAAATAAAATGCAATAATTAAGAAATAAGAGCCATGTAACCGATAAAAGGGAACCAATCCCCCATCAAAAAATTAAACTTCAAAACACATTTTCTAAAGTGGAACCGTTCCCCCATAACAAATTAACAGATATAACAATTTGATAGAATAAAATGCAATAATTTAGAATTTCAGAGCCATGTTACAAGGAAGAGGGAACCGTTCCCTCATCGAAATAAAAAATAAATTTCAAAACTTATCTCTTACCCATTTTCTAAAGTGGAACCGTTCCCCCTTAAACAAAACAGAAAATAACAATTTGATAGAATAAAATGCAATAATTTAGAAATTTAGACCAAGGTTACCCGTAAGAGGGAACCGTTCCCTCATCAAAATAAAAAATAAATTTCAAAACTTATCTCTTACCCATTTTCTAAAGTGGAACCTTCCCCCTTAACAAAACAGGTCCAAAAATTTGATAGAATAAAATGCAATAATTTGAATGTTAGAGCCATATTACGGGGTATGAGGGAAAACCGTTTCCCTCATCGAAATAGAAAATAAATTTCAAATCTTATCTATAACACATTTTCTAGAGTGGAACCGTTCCCCCTTAACAAGACAGATATAACAATTTGATAGAATAAAATGCAATAATTTAGAAATTCAGAGCCATGTTACCAGTAAGAGGGAACCGTTCCCTCATGGAAATAAATTTTTTTTTTTAAAACTAAAGTATGACAAATTTTTCTAAAGTGGAACCGTTCCCCCTTAACAAAACAGAAATACAATTTGATAGAATAAAATGCAATAATTTAGAAATTTGGAGCAAGGTTACCCGTAAGAGGGGACTGTCCGTCATCAAAATAAAAAATAAATATCAAAATTTATCTCTTACCCTTTTTTCTAAAGTTGGAACATTCCCCCTTAAACAAAACGGAATTAAAAAATTTGATA
>NW_026859470.1:0-9533 GCF_026571515.1 Ruditapes philippinarum
ATCTTTGAACTGATTTTTGGTGGAGTCATTAACTACAGTTAAGATTTAAGATTTCTTAAACTAAGCTAAAAAGGTCTTGCATCATGTAAGAGCTATTCTGTGACATATTTCTAATGTTAATAATTTAACAAAATGCAGATGGTACGGATTGAATGAAAGCATCTGACTATAATGAAACGTTTTTACATTAAAGTATATAATCTTAACTTTCATTTCTTTAGTTATATTTGAGTATATTGTTTCAATTATTTTCATTTATAGCATAACATTTATGAGTTTTCATTGTTCTGTTATCAAATAAAATGAAATAAAAATAGTAAAAAAATGAGATTAAATAATAAGTATGAATTCATAAAAATAAAGCGCATAACTAAATATAGAGACTTTATTGTTTTATTTACGCTGTCATAGTAACACTAGACAATAAAAACATTATAAAACAATATTTACTAGTGGGTAACATTATTTAATGATTAAAACACTTTATTATTAATAACATTTTGGTGCATTTTTAGTGTAATTGTTATAATACAAGCCTTGTATTGGATGGCTATAGTAAAAACATATTATTATGGCGGCCATTTTGAAAATGGCCGCCATGGCGGCCATCTTGGCATATATCAAATGGGTCCCATGCCCAAAATGTTTCTTTTGTCTTAATAAACATCTGTGCAAAGTTTCATGCTTTTCCCATTTTCTGAAGTATTTTGGCATATTTTGTTACAAATTGACCTGACTATTAAGGACCTACTGGGTATAATAAAGATCAACCAGACAAAACAACGTTCACCCCAGACATAACCCAGCTAAACAAAACCACTAGACCAAACAAACAAGAGGGCCATGATGGCCCTGAGGTCGCTCACCTGTATAAAGGCCCCCCCCCCCAACGTTGCAGAGCCAATTTAACCCAAGGGCTTTTATTTGCACAAACTTGGTAGACACCCATAAGAAGATGTTTCATGCTAAACATTTAAGCTCTAGCTCATTGGGCTTTTTAAAAGAAGATTTTTCTTAAGTTTTTATTATACACATATAGTTAAAAACAATGACACCCCTTGGGCCGGGACAGTTTTGACCCCAGGGCTTTTATTTGAACAAACTTTGTAGACACTTACTAGAAGATGTTTCATGCGTAATATCTAAACTCTAGCTATTTGGTTTTTTTTCAAAGAAGATTTAAAGTTTTTGCTAAACACATATAAAGAAAATCAATGACCCCCGGGGCGGGGCCAATTTTGACCCCTGGGCTTGTATTTGAACAAACTTGGTAGACACCTATTAGAACATGTTTGATGCTCAATATCTTAGCCATAGCTCTTTGAGTTCTTTAAAAGAAGATTTTTTAAGTTTTTACTTTAGGCATATATGGAAAATCAATGACCCCCCGGGGCGGGGCCAATTTTCACACCAGGACTTTTATTTGAACAAACTTGGTAGACACCAATTAGAACATGTTTCATGCTAAATATCTTAGCTCTAGCTCTTTGGGTTCTTTAAAAGAAGATTTTTTAAGTTTTTTTCAAATGCATATAGGGAAAATCAATGACCCCCCGGGGCGGAGCCAATATTGACCCCAGGGCTTTTATTTGAACAAACTTGGTAGACACACACTTGAAGATGTTTCATGCCAAATATCTAAGCTCTAGCTCTTTGGGTTCTTTAAAAGGAGATTTTTTAAGTTTTTACTATATGCATATAGGGAAAATCAATGACCCCCGGGGCAGGGCCAATTTTGACCCCTGGGCTTGTATTTGAACAAACTTGGTAGACACCTATTAGAACATGTTTGATGCTCAATATCTTAGCCATAGCTCTTTGAGTTCTTTAAAAGAAGATTTTTTAAGTTTTTACTTTATGCATATAGGGAAAATCAATGACCCCCCGGGGCGGGGCCAATTTTCACCCCAGGGCTTTTATTTGAACAAACTTGGTAGACACCCATTAGAACATGTTTCATGCTAAATATCTTAGCTCTATCTCTTTGGGTTCTTTAAAAGAAGATTTTTTAAGTTTTTACTATATGCATATAGGGAAAATCAATGACCCCCGGGGCGGGGCCAATTTTGACCCCAGGGCTTTTATTTGAACAAACTTGGTAGACACTCACTAGAAAATGTTTCATGCCAAATATCTAAGCTCTAGGTCTTTGAGTTCTTTAAAAGGAGATTTTTAAGTTTTTATTATATGCATATAGGGAAAATCAATGACCCCCGGGGCGGGCCCAATTTTCACCCCATGGCTTTTATTTGAACAAACTTGGTAGACACCCATTAGAACATGTTTCATGCTAAATATCTTAGCTCTAGCTCTTTGGGTTCTTTAAAAGAAGATTTTTAAAGTTTTTAATATATGCATATAGGGAAAATCAATGACCCCCCGGGGCGGGGCCAATTTTCACCCCAGGGCTTTTATTTGAACAAACTTGGTAGACACTCACTAGAAGATGTGTTTCATGCCAAATATCTAAGCTCTAGCTCTTTGAGTTCTTTAAAAAAGATTTTTTAAGTTTTTACAATATGCATATAGGGAAAATCAATGACCCCCGGGGCGGGGCCAATTTTCACCACAGGGCTTTTATTTGAACAAACTTGGTAGACACCTATAAGAACATGTTTGATGCTCAATATCTTAGCCATAGCTCTTTGAGTTCTTTAAAAGAAGATTTTTGAAGTTTTTACTATATGCATATAGGGAAAATCAATGACCCCCGGGGCGGGGCCAATTTTCACCCCAGGGCTTTTATTTGAACAAACTTGGTAGACACTCACTAGAAGATGTTTCATGCCAAATATCTAAGCTCTAGCTCTTTGAGTTCTTTAAAAAAGATTTTTAAAGTTTTTACTATATGCATATAGGGAAAATCAATGACCCCCCCGGGCGGGGCCAATTTTCACCCCAGGGCTTTTATTTGAACAAACTTGGTAGACACCCATTAGAACATGTTTCATGCTAAATATCTTAGCTCTAGCTCTTTGGGTTCTTTAAAGGAAGATTTTTAAAGTTTTTACTATATGCATATAGGGAAAATCAATGACCCCCCGGGGCGGGGCCAATTTTGACCCCAGGGCTTTTATTTGAACAAACTTGGTAGACACTCACTAGAAGATGTTTCATGCCAAATATCTAAGCTCTAGCTCTTATGATTTTTCAAAAGAAGATATTTAAAGTTTTTTCTTTCGGTTGCCATGGCAACCAGAGTTTTGCATGGAATTAAATTCTTTGAACAATTTTTAAAGGTGACCACCAAAGGAACATTCCTGTGAAGTTTGGATGAAATTGGCTTAGTGGTTTATGAGGAGATGTCATTTAAAGTAAAAGTTTACGGACGGACGGACGGACGGACGCCGGAAGGACGCCGGACGGACGGACGGACGCCGGACGAAAAGCGATCACAAAAGCTCACCCTGTCACTTTGTGACAGGTGAGCTAAAAAAGGCAATTGAGCAACTTACTTAGAAACAATTAACTGTATTTAATGAAAGGAAGAGTATAACTAAATGGAGTGATATGGGTAAAAGGGATAAACGTTGATGTGTAACGCGAATGAAAGAGGGAAGGCTTTCAAAATAGAAATGTAGGTGGAAATGAAACAGTGATGGCAAAACACAAGGTAAGGCGTCACAAGTCGTGTCAGTGTCATCACACACAACATAAAACAATTCACGAAACATACATGTGAAAGAACACAGGAGGACAGCGTCTTGTAACGGTCAGCAGAACGATGGAGTTTAAACTGGTTGATGGCTCGCAAAACTCAACTTTTAGCCCGAATATGTTCCGATTTGACAAGAAAAACACATACAAGGGCCAAACGAAGCAGAATTTAACAATACTCTGGGGCTGGGGACCATCGCCACGAACGTGTCACATGGAGGGTTCCATGATTATTGCCGTGTTAACAATTGTTTCTTATTCAAAATGTCTTTCTTATTATTTTTTTATTTTTAAATGTTGAATTCCGGGGCGGCGAGGTGGGGGGGGGGGGGGGGGGGGGGGGGGCTAAGACCTTAGCTTAAAATTGCCGTCCATGAAACTACATGATCAAAACAAGCCCGGAAATGTTTTAATTTCTGTCTTGTCATGGCTTATCGGGATCAGTTTTTTTTCTCGATTTGAAGAAAATGTATATAGATAAGATTAAAATTAAACTCGTTACCCTTACAATCAAAAGTTTCAAAATGTGTGATGTCCATTTATTATTTAATCATTACATTATATTAATAAAAACGATAGGCAACAAAGATTTGAACGTGCAATATTAAAAGTTTCAGAGCCTTCTTCAAGTTCTACAAAAAACGTTTTACAACTCTTACTCCGGGAAGGAAACAGCGTTTAATTACATCTTATGAAAAAAAGTACCATAGCACAGTTTCGTTTGCTGCTATATATTTCTCTCTGTCAAGAAATATATGCATTGTTTTTTACAACAAGAAACGAGATAGCAAGTCATCATTCATTCATTGTTTATGTTGAATGATGTGATGCGGTCTAAATGACAAAGTTCACTATAACTGTGTTTGAATTCACAGTGTTGTTTGTGATATAAGTACAATTTTTTATTTGATGAACTATTGTTGGGCAATCAAAATTATCATTATAGTAATTACTGTAAATAAATACGAAAAGGAATAACCGATGTTTATATTTTTATGTAAAAAATTCAAATTTAATAATTTTGGTTTTGAAAAAAACAGCATTTTCTTGCTTTACTTAAAGTGTATTCATGCTTATTTTCTGGCTCACAAATTGATCTGAATTTGTAACAACATGTAATTCAAGATATTAAATACTGTAATGATGATTGACCAGTAATTGATTATTAAAAATCTTTAAGATAATTTATAAAAAAAACTACCTTAATTATAAAGACTGCTCTTCACTTTTTAAAAATTGAACGAAACGTGACCGGTACATTTCGAATGATATTTATAGAATTGTTTATGGTTCATGTGGAATATTGACTATTTTGCGTAGTAAAATTTAAAATTGAACACAATTATGGCAAAATGTACATTTATTTTGAGTTTTTCCTGTGCACTCACCATTGGCATAATGTCACGTTAACATTACGTTGTCTACTAGTCGACGGGAGGCGGTCTTTTATAACGTCTTTAAATCAAATTGATGTCCTTAACTACTCGTATATGTGGGATAAGTAGTCGAACATTTAATGTAGAAACAGATCATTGCTTATTATCAAGGTAAGCCGGTTAGATGGACCGACAGCCCAGGTATGACAAAAATGTATGAGATCTGCGATCGAAACAGAAAATATCTAGTTGTAGGGTATTATCGATTGGCTGGTCAATTAAGTTACATAATTATCATAAAAATAAGAGCCTAGACTATGACATATATCCTCATTCCATCGGGATATATGATGTTTACTAGTGTCTTATTGATCTGTATCCAGTTTCTCGTTTAAAATATGTTGTAACGAGTACAAACATCGCTTCAATCAAATGTAAGTAACTGTTGATGAGTGTGCAAACATCGTCTGTATCAATGATCAACAGTACACTGCACAAGGACTAAATAATCAGACCCATTGTATTTAACATCAACAGTGAAAATGACCAGTCACACACTGTTTACTTATAAGATCATTGATATAAGCATCAATGTCCGTTAATGAAAGTGTAGAGAATAAACGAGAACAAATAGTAACAATTGATAAGTACAGTCGACAAGCTGAAAACGAAACTGTTCCTGATCAATTAACGATTGTTGTATGGAAACAGTTTCATTTTAAACGCAATTTTGTATGCATGTCATTTCGAATGCCTTAATGGACATATGACCAAACACCTTAAATGTCTGTTTGCCGTGGATAGCGTCTTGTAACGGGTTCTGGTAAGTGAGTAAGACCCAACAATGCACTGGATGGATTTTAAAAATCACCTAAAACTGATATTGATGTTTCAGCTATCAAACAGTTAATCAATTCTCCAAAATGTTTTAGAGAAAATTCTCAAAACAATCAAGAAGAACACAAGTTTTATACATATTTTAAAGGATGATTCATAGCATGTCGTTTACAATATGTTGGATATACGAGGAAAGAGAAAAAGTAGATGCTTTGGCTAACGAATCATTCAATAATCGATATGACAAATAATTTGTGGATGTGCAAAACAAACATTCCATACTCATCCAGTATTCTAAAATTTAACTAACATATTTTGATAAACTTGTCATCTAGGATTTAACAAAATACCTTGAGGCTTAAACATTATAGTAGGCGGCATGATATGATCAATAATGTGTTGATGTGATTTAAACCGAACAGACAGAAAACGGAAAATTGTATCATCAAACTTTTCATAAAGGAGAAAAGCCACTGGACCAATGAAAACAAAAACGAACAGTTGAAAATCGGGAAGACTCGGAGTCTAATTAATGAAATTATGAAACATCTGTAACATTCCCTATCACCGGCGTAGGCGGTATATAATTCTCAGCTCAGAATATTGGAATCCATAATCCCGAGATACCAGAAAATATAACTGTTGAGATGAAGACTGTAGCAATCTTCACATCTGCCCATGAGATATGAGCTTCATGTATATTTCTGTACTTTATCTCAACAATAACTGTTCTAAATTAGATTCACAAAATTGATTCAATCTGTTCAAAACTAACAAGTTTTCCTATAATTGAACGTGTGAGCTTTGAGATATCTCCATGTTAAACCAACTTTTGAAAATGTTAAACCACAAATAAGTTAAATATTTTGAAAATAAAATAGATACAGCCAACACTACTGTAGATATCAGTAGTTAAGAAAATTGCAGCAAGTATAAAGAACGTTGTCTGCAAATATGGCAAGTGAAAATTTGTACTACTTTGACGTTAATCGTTCGTTTTTTATTCTTTAAAAAAGAGCAAGAAATAAAGACATTTTTAAAGATTCATAATATATGTATCATTGTGTTGACACACAGCTCAGATATATTCATTATCTTTCTAGCTGAATGCTTGGCATATTGTTTAACCTAGTTGCCACATTTGATGTATAATGCATGTTGTCATTAATTCGACATGACCTGCGTTCTTTCCTTAATAATGTAATATAATATTTATATTCTACCAGTTATCGAAATAAAGGCGAAGGAGTGTCACGCATTTAATGTTTTTATTAACACATCAGAGCCAAAGAGTGAACGTGTTGATCATTGAAAAAAATGAATATAGGCACTTACTTTTTTTACGATTTTAAAATAATCAATTACATTCAAAAAGCCAAACAAGACAGTCAAATGTACAAAATTTCGAATTCTCACTTTTCAACACTAGTACCAAATTGACGTCACTATTTATTGGAATTAAGTATTGTTTTCTGACTAATCACGCGTCTGTATGTGTTCGAGTATGTTTTTTATGCAGATATGTTGAAGTGAACTTATAGGTACAACCAAAAGGTCCGCTTTTAGGAAGAAGAAACTAAAAAGGAGCTGGGCGTTGTGTCATAGGAAGAAGTTTGTTCATAATCATTTTATGCTGGTTACAACTTTAGTTACATAATTTCTGGATATTAACTCGCACTCAATTACGAAACAAGTCTTTGCAGCCTTTATCTATCTGGTTCGAGTTTCATAAGTAACGGTGTTCTCAGAAAACAAGGTCGTGACGCGGATAAGACTCAAACATACGTTCCTTGGGTTGAGATACAGACATCTAAATTACTAGGCCAACCTTTCTCTTGTTATATTTAACGATAGTTGTCTTTCAGACAGGTCAGCAAAAAGTAGTTTCTTTGTTATGCATAAAAACCAAAGATGTAACATTAATAAGTAATAAATGCCATCGTCATATGTTGTGCATTGTTGATTGACTGTGAAGTAGCGGTAATAACTGACTAGGTAACATAGGTAACTGTAATTCTATCTTGAATATGAATAAATCGTGACAGTTTATGGCAATGCTTTGTTTCTTTTTTACATTTTATCTAAATTAGTGCTCTCAAACTTCATTAACTTTTAATTAGATTCATTCATTATTTAAAAAAGATACATTTGATTGCAATGTGAATAAATAAAACTGTTTATTCATATGTTAAACAAGGAGAATGTTTGCGAGAACAGGCAAAATATGATAAAAATGATTAAGAATAAAAAAGAAATATAGAGTAACTGTAAACTGAATTTTTTTGTAAATGAGAGAGAAACTTGTAAATATAATGGCGTCCCTAAAACTGTCTAAATAAAACGCAAAGGAAACCACTGTGCTTTGGAACCACACAATCGGTTTTGCAATTATGCTTTGTTATAAACAAAATAGGTCAAGACTACGAAAGACCGGTGGGGACATTTGAACTTCATGAACTCCCGATTTCATCTCAAAGAATTAACGAAATCAACTTCGTAAATTCGCGAATTAAACTTCGTGAATTCACGATTTCAGCGTCACGAATTCAGTTTCACGAATACACGATTTCAACTTCATCATAAAGTTGAAATCGTGAATGTGTGAAGTTAAAATAGTGAATCCGTTAAGTTGAAATCGTGATTTCACGAATTTGTATTCATTAAATAGAAATCGGGAATTTGTGAAGTTGAAATCGTGAATTCTCAAAGTTTAAATCGTGAAATCATGTGTAGATATCGCGAATTCGGTATGTTGAAAACGTGAATTAACGTAGTAAAAATTGTGAATTATTGTGAAGTTAAATTCTTGAAGTAAAAATCGTAAATTCGCGAAGTTGTTATCATGAAATCATGAAGTAGATATCGTGAATTCCTATGTTGAAAATGTGAATTCACGTATTAAAATTGTGAATTCATGAAGATGAAATCGGAAATTCACGAAGTCGAAATCGTAAATTCGCGAAGTTGTTATCGTGAATTAATTAGGTAGAAATCGTGAATTCGTGAATTCCGTATGTTGAAAATATGAATTCACGAAGTTAAAATTGTGAATTCATGAAGTTAAAATGTCACCATCGGTTACAAAAATGGGCATTGTTGTCAATATTTATATTCAGTTTAAAATATTTAACAAGTAAAGATAACACAAAAAGTTGATAATTGGGAGAGAGGATAAATTAGCATAATTCTAAAGTGAAAATTGTAGTCTCTGATTTTATTAGGTCTGTTCATTGCAAATAAAGATAAGTGCAGCATCTCTCATGCCCCCTATCACTGGCTAAAGCAGTATTTATTCCCCAACGTAAGAAACTATCGGAATGAACAATCCAAATAATCCCGAAGACCTTTAAACCTTGATATTTAAACTAATCTTAAATAATTTGTAATCTTAAATATTTTGATAATTTTGCAGAATTTATCAATTAATTGCTTAATTATTTTGATATAACAGTGGAACAAACCAGGATTTCTTTTGCTAGAAATCACTTAAACATGTCGAGAAATCAAATAGAATGCAACAAAATAGATTATTAAATTGTTTGTAGTAAATTTCTATTTCCGGAATTCATGGATAATTCCTATAAAGAACTTTAACCTTTTAAGTTTTATTTATTTTATTTATACTTACGAAATGGTAAGTTTTAGAGAAATTTCAACATTGGT